>NC_136632.1:8449420-8724420 GCF_933228915.1 Telmatherina bonti | reverse complement strand
CTTTTGCAGGTATTAAATGACAGAATTTTTTTAATGAAAACTTGATGAGTTTTATAAGTATTAATCTCTTAAATAAAATTTAAAAAAATAAACAAGCTTTTATATATTCATTCATTCATTTTCTAAACCGCTTAATCCAATTCAGGGTCGCGGGGAAGCTGGAGTCTATCCCAGCTGGCTTTGGGCGACAGGCAGGGTACACCCTGGACAGCTCGCCAGTCCATCGCAGAGCTTTTATATACTGGAAGACAAATAAAATGAATGAGTTTATTTCATTTACACATATGGTATTGATGTAATTTTTGTTACCCATTGGAAAGGTGTGTACAGAAAGGACAAGATTATATTAGTTTATCTTCTTTCTCCTCTTTTTTTTATTTGTGTGGTACAAAAAACTCCAACAATGAATCAACCCAGCTGTCATTTGTGAGACTCACTTAAACACTACATAACTTTTTGACCTTAAAACTTTGGATTCAGTTTGATGGCACATGACATTTATTATATGCAGTTCTAGAGCCACTATTTCTCTGCACTTTAACAAGGCTGAAAAATCACACTTTTTTCCCATCCAGGACTTACTTTACTTTACATCTAGCTTTAAAGCATTGTGTCACACGCTAGCTAAGAGGCTAGTTGTTTTGAATTTAGCATGATGGCTGATTCATCAAAGAAAGCTGGGACAGTCTTCCCTGGCTGATGCTGGCTGTAGTCTATCAGGAAGTCTGTAATCCATTTATAGAAGGAGTCTGGCTCAATGAGCAGGGAAAGTTGTCCTGAAGTTCACAAACCGGATCATGGCATAGGTTCTAGGGGAGTCCAGATGCTGCAGGGTGAAGTGGAGGGCTAGGTTGACTGCATCGTCTACAGACCTGCTGGGCCTGTGTGCAAACTGCTGCAGGTCCAGGAGAGGGAGGGTAAAGGTCTTGAGGTGGAGCAGGACGAAGCACTCCAAAGACTTCTGAAAACTTTGCATGTTGCATACCACCTGTGTCATTTCAGAGCTGGTTTTAAACTTATCCACCTCCACCAGTGATGTTATGAAGAAAATGGGGGGAAAAAAAACTCCCTTTGCCGTCAGTAATCCTTCATAGGACAACAAATGGTCCACACCAGTACGGACTGGATGGAAAGGTGCGAACAAGTTAACTTTCTGAAACTATCGGTGGTCTGACTAAAGAAGTGATTCTGTTTCCATGTCATTCATGGTTGATCAAAAAATCATTCATGCTGCTCCACAATATTTTGCATTCATTCCATATTGGCTGTGAAAGAACATAAAATGATTAACCCATCAGGAAGAAAACTCCAGCAAGGCTTGTTTTCATCTGCAGTGTGCTGCAGCTGATTATTTCAGTTTTAAGTGGGAGTGACTGACTGAGCCCGCTAGATTGAGAGTTTTCACCCAGATCTCTTTGATGATGCAGATGAATCACTCTTCAGGCAGCTGCTGGTAGCTTAGCTTCACTGCTCATACAACTCTGGAGATTACAGTCACTTGAATCCTGACATGCACACTTCTCCATAACTTCAACCAGATCATTTTTGCTTGAGTAACCCCATGTTCCTCTTTCGTTATTCTTGTCTTCTGCCTCAACTTGTAAATAGTTTTGTTCCTATTTTTCTGTTAATATACAGTTTGTTTTTTATATTTATTTCTTGATAAATCCAATAAAGTTTTCTAAACCGCTTATTTCAGTGCAGGGTCACAGAGGGTTGGAGTCTGTACCAGCAGCTACTAGTCAGGAGGCAGTTTACTGCTGGACAGGTCACCAATTCATCATAGAGCGAGACAAACAACCACTTACATATACTCCTAGGAGGAATTAAGATACACCGATTAACCTCGCAAGTGTTTCGTCTTCACTTTCTTTCTGAGGAAGCTGGAATGCTATGCATGCAAGATAACCTGCAAATTTAACAAAGAAAGACGCCAGCCAAGGTTCAAAGAAGGAACATTGTTTCTGTGAGGTGACAGCGCTAAACACCACATCTGTCTGGCAATAGATTGCCTTAAGTGTTGCACACCAGACTTCAGCACCAGACCATAATGTAGAATTATCTTTATTTTTAAGCTTCACTGTCAGAGTTTGTTGATTTTTTACCCTGATTGTTGTTTGTGCGTAGAATTGGTAGTAGCTCATTAAGTATATTCTGAGTGGTGCCTACATGCCAGAAATAGATAAATGTGTGTTTGAGGGGATCCCTGACATATCAGATTCAATATTTGTCACTTGGGAGAATTGGCACACCATCAGCAGACTGACAGCTGCAGATACGATGTCCTGGTACTGATGGAGTTGTACCTTTTGCGGAGGGGAGGGACAGAAAAAGTCTGTGTCCAGGATAAGCAGATATTTATAGATATATAAAAACAAAATAAATGCAGTGAAAGATAGAGGAAAAGGTATGAAATACAATGAAATAGTTTTAAATTAATGACTTAAATACACAGATAGTAGTAAATAAATTATATAAATGCAGTTTTAAAGATAGAAAATTAAAGAAATGCCCTTCGTGTTTTTGTTGTGGTATAAGTTCAACATGCTTGCAGGTTTAGTGCATTTGGATAAGTCTGGGTGTGTGGGCAAATGTGTGTATTTGTATCTGTATGAATGCATAAGTATTTGTGTGAGTTTGTTTACATTTTCATGTCTTTTGTTTGATACATAGTTTATTTTTCTTTTAATTTGTCCACATTTTTTTTTTCTTTTGTCTTCTCGTTTTCTCACATTTTTGCATATAAAACTTATTTTTACAGGGTTATCTGGAAAGAAAGTTGCCATAAATGCACCTGATACTGCTCCCATCCTAACAGAAAACCAACAACAAAGACATTCTTGGGGGGATTGGAATGATGCCCATCCTTTTTATCTCTTTGTCTCTCGTACTAATTACCTCTGTCTTTATATCATGCATAGCTGCAGTATGGGTGTGAGTTGTTGATTTAATTGTGAATGAACTCTTAGATCACACATCATTTAATTTCACTGACTCCTTTTCTCTTAACCTTTTCTTAAGAGCAAATGGGCTCTTTCTGATATAAGGTTCACCTCTGACTCTGCTGGTGCTGATCTCATCAATTATTGACTGTTTCCTCTTAAGCAACTGTCTTTGATGGAGCCTGTGGTTACCATCCCCCTGAGTAATAGGTTGTTTCTCTTCCCACCATGACACCTGCAGAGGTCTTAATTTATCATGTGCATTTATCATTAAATAGAGGGATATTTGGGGGAATTGTGGGGGAAAAAAAGCTCCCTTGTGACTGATGCTGACATGTGCACTGAAGTGATGCTGAATGAAGATGTTTTTGTGGTTAAAATGTGAAATATTACTTGCTCTAAAATTAAAGAAAATTTAGCTACTTAAACATTAAAGCAGCTTAAGCTGGTTTGTGTTTCACAGCAGTCCTGTGTTCATTTCCGACTGTGAACACAGACATCACACTTTTTAACTTTTCTGAATGCACTGAAACAAACCACTGTAACTAGAGAAATGCAGGTATGTGTAAGCAGAGGTGGATCCAGAGTCAATTTGTGGGGGTGCACCTGGGCACCCCGCCGTGAAAAGCACCCAGTCGCATGAAGCGCAGTAACAGCATCTCACCTGTAGATGGCGTGTATTCATTATTACCCTTAAAAAGAATAAATACACACCATCTACAGGTGAGATGCTGTTACTGCATTTCTTGTGATTGATTGCTTTATTTTCAGCACAACTCCGTCTTCCTAACAGGTTTAGATGAAGTCGTGAAATTCTCACAGAAACTACTCCCAAAATACTTTTTTTTTTTTTTTTTTTAATTGACTCTTTAACCCAATAGGAAAGGTGTGTGTGACCTTTTCATTTTGGACTGTTTACATTAAAATTATGATGGAGGTGTAATTCACATAAACAAGAAAACAACTTCTGCAACATCAGCCTGTTATGTAGACTGTGAAGCTAAAGAGAAAAAAAAGCATTGTGCAAGAAAAACACTAATTTGGAGATAACATCTTTAACTCATTGACTGCTAGCTATAGCAGGGAGACCCGTGCTGCTGGCACTTAGAAGCATTTTGATTCATCTTGCAGGACACCAGAAAATTGTGGAAGTGGAGGGCCGATTTTGTCCAGTGTGTGCAACAGGGCATATTTGGGGCGCACAGTTGGGAGTGCATTCACAACATGTTGGGTGCACTCTGGATGTGCACCCTGAGAGCAAAAGATGTCTTTGGCAGCCAAGGTGCATCACGTTCATTTTGTGTTGCTTAATTACTAGCTAATACAGTGCCTTGCAGAAGTATTCACCCCCCTTGGCCTTTTACCTAATTTGTTACATTCCAACCTCTAATTTGCAATCTCTATTTGACTATTTTTTCAAATCAGAATTATATTTAATGGATCTGCACAAAACCGTCCAAGTTTTGAAGTGAAATGAGAAATATGAATAAAAAAAAAAAAGAAATTTAAAAATAAAAAAACTGAAAATTGCCATGTGCATATGTATTCACCCCCTTTGTTATGAAGGCCTTAAAATGCTCTGGTTCAACCAATTAACTTCAGAAGTCACACTATGAGTGAAACAAAGTTCACCTGTGTCCAATCTAAGTGTCACATGATCTATTAGTATATCTACACCTCTTCTGAAAGGTCTCAGAGGCTGCAACATCTAATGAAGAGGCGCTGCTAACCAAACACCACTATGAAGACCAAAGAACTCTCCAAACAAGTCAGAGACAAAGTTGTTGAGAAGTATAAGTCTGGGTTAGGTTATAAAAAATATCTAAATCTTTGATGATGCCCAGGAGCACCACAAAAATCCATCGTCATCAAATGGAAAGAACATGGCACCACAACAAACCTCCCAAGAGAGGGCCGCCCACCAAAACTGACAGACCAGACAAGGAGGGCATTAATCAGAGAGGCAGCCCAGAGACCGAAGGTAACCCTGGAGGAGCTTCAGAGTTCCACAACAGAGGCTGGAGTATCTGTCCATAGGACCACAATCAGCCGTACACTCCACAGAGCTGGGCTTTATGGAAGGGTGGCCAAAGGAAAGCCATTACTTTCTGCTAAAAATAAGAAGGCACTTTTGACTTTGCACAAAGGCATGTGGGAGATTGTCAAAATGTATGGAGAAAGGTGCTCTGGTCAGATGAGACTAAAATTGAGCTTTTTTGGCCAGCAAGGAAAACGGTATGTCTGGCGCACACCTAACACATCCCATCACCCCAAGAACACCATCCCCACAGTGAAACATGGTGGTGGCAGCATCATGCTGTGGGGATGTTTTTCAGCAGCAGGCACTGGGAAACTGGTCCAAGTCGAGGACCAGTTTGAGCAAAACCTCGATCAATCTGCCAGTGATCTGAGACTAGGACGGAGGTTCACCTTCCAGCAGTAAAATGACCCCCAGCATACTGCTAAAGCAACTCTTGAGTGGCTTAAGGAGACAAATGTAAATGTGTTGGAATGGCCTAGTCAAAGTCCAGACCTCAATCCAATTGAGAATCTGTGGTCAGACTTAAAGATTGCTGTTCATAAGCTCAAACCATCAAACCTGAAGGAGCTGGAGCAGTTTTCCCTTGAAGAATGGGCAAAAATCCCAGTGGCAAGTCGTGGTAAACTCATAGAGACTCATCAAAAACGACTTGCAGCTGTGATCGCCACAAAAGGTGGCCCGACAAAGTACTGACAAAGTACTTTGGGGGAGGGGGGGGGGGGGGGTGAATACTTATGCACAATGTTTTCTGTTCTTCTGTCTCATTTGATGTTTCCTTCACAATAAAAAAAAAAGAAAAAAACATATCACGTCTTCAGAGTTGTGGGCATGCTCTGTAAATTAAATGATGAAATGAATTAATTCATAAATAAATGAATTTTCAGTTTTTATTTTTTTTTAAAAATGTCTTTTTTTTTTTATTTATATTTGTCATTTCACTTCAAAACTTGGACCATTTTGTGCAGATCCATCAAATAAAATTCTGATTTGAAAAAAATAGTCAAATTAGAAGTTGCAATGTAACAAATTAGGTAAAAGGCCAAGGGGGGTGAATACTTTTGCAAGGCACTGTAGGTTTCACATTCTGAAATGAGCGGCAAAATATATTGAACTTTTTCATAATATTCTAATTTTCTGAGATGTACCTGTATCAACTATGCACAAACTTTTGCTTTTATCATCAGTGGGAACAAAGATAGAATGGAAATATAAAAAAAGGACTGACGTGTTGGCACAAAAAGATGGATTTACTGCGATGGTAACCTCAAGCAACCCCTGAGACTTTGTACCCACCTTGAGGGATGTTTGTTTACAAAAGCACCTGCTTAATGGGACATGGCACAGAGTCAAAATCTCCCACCTGACATAGGCAGAACAGCCTGCAAAAAAGTGCTATGATGAAGTAAAACAGACTGAATGGCAGAATGAACTAGCATATACACAAAGTGAACATGTACAACAGAAAGGAAGAGCATAAAGTGATTAAATGACAGAGGCTCATCCTGCAGACAGCAGAAGACTGTGCTATTTGAATATTGATTGGTGAGGGTTATTTCAGGCTTGGGATTGCATTAGATGCTTGGCAAGAAAATCAAAAGGTTTTGGCTGCACACCAGAATCTGAGCTACAACTGGGGGGCCTTTTATTCTGGCAAAAAAAAAAAAAAAAACTGTTGTTCTCCAGCCTCAATTTAGATCACTCTGAGTGGTTCTCCATCACCACAAAACCAAATTTCCTTAATTGAAAGTGGGCTGCTGGCATTGATGTACAGAGTCGGGTCTACAGTCACTCGTCATTGCCAAGAAGAAAGATGGTGTACGCTACAGTGGGACGATAATGAGCAAAATGTCTCAGCTTGGCGGCTACCATCATATGGGAGCTATTGCTCGCCACAGTAGAAAACCACAAATGCCTCAGGTAACCTTGACACTCTGGTTGCTAAGCTACATGATCATTGTAACATATTCCTTTCTTTCTTACTTTATTTTAAACCAAAAAAACAGGCTAACCTAGTGCAAAAACCTCCAACGAAGCACTCATTCACACTATGCATGTGTTGAAGACAAAATTGACTGTCTGGCAGCATTCGTGTTCATTAAATTGTCACAAGAAGGATAAGAGCAAGAGTGTCAACACTTGAATAGAGCTCTTCCATGTGTTGTGTTATGTAGTGGTGCGTAATTACAGTGGAGTCACTGATCTCTAGTGTCTGCAAGTGTGTTATTAAACTGTCACTACATGACGTGCTGTGAGTCATTAGACTGCTGTTATAGCCATAATCACAGGGTAGATACACAAACACACACACATAAAAATTACACATGAAGCTCCTAATTCGCATCTTTCCTTTGCTTTTTTTAAAAGTTGTACGATAAAGTATGAAGTTTCCTTGCGCATTTCCCATGAGTGAACCACCACTTAAAATTAAATATATTCTATTTCTTAAGTATTCTTAAGAGATCCTTTCTTACAATGACACATTATCTAAAAAGGTCTCCATTGAAATTTATCGCCACAACATTGCTGAATAAACATCATAAATTTTGTGGCCATATTGTGCTGAAGAGTTATTATTGGCAGGTCATTTATGCTAATGGAGTCCAAGGCTGGAGCCGGCTTTTTTGGAGTATCAGGCTCAGTGAGTATGATTCATAAAGTGAGTTGCCTTGAGATGTTGAAATATTGCCTTCGTTTACAGTGAAATTGCAAAGTGAAGGTTGAGATTTTAAAGGATTGGTTTCAGTAGCAGCTCGAATGTGATACTCATTAGAAAATTAAAACAAATGCTTATCGCTGCGTTTGTTGATTTTAACATAGCCTTTATTGCATTTGTTAATTATTTACTATCCATTCAGCCATTTATTTTCTTGTGATGGAAGCAACAGATTCAAGATTTAAAAATATGAACTCAAAATCAATGTGCACCTTTTTGCCCATAACTGTTGGTTCTTGGAAATGTGTGTTCAAATGCACACACCAATGTCAAATGATTTAAAAGCACAATATAAACTTATACATATAAATTAAAAACTGCACAAACATTAATATTTTATATTTTACAGAGATTTTGTACCTTAAATCTAAAAAATGTAGGCTATCACCTTGTTTGTCTGGTTTTGCTTGTGTAAAGTGGACAGTGCTGTTCTCATGCTCTTGTTTTATTGACTCAGGGTTTTAATTGTGTTTTTATTTGGATGCCAATGCTTGGTAGAGTCTTTTAGCTGAGTTTCTCCTTGCAATCGTGGTATGATACATGTAACAATTGGCGCCTCTCTGCTGCACACATCTCATCTTATGCAGGGTACCCTTGTGAAGAAGCTAAATGCTTGAGTTTCCAGTTTTAACTCTTGTATTCTGCGTTGAGCTGATCTGCTTTTGAGATGAAACCATTGCTTTTCTACTGGAAATTCTTCTTTTTTAAAGACAATGTCGGCAAACAAGTGGAGATCCAGTAGGTGTGTTAATTATAAATTTGATTATCACACAGTATTTGTTCACTAGGTATCCTGACAATCTGATCTACATAAATCAATCTTCTAATGTTTCATTTTTCGACACACTGCAAATATATTTTTGTCTGTTGCAGATGTAAAGATCAAATATCTTTATCGTAAAAAATGTTGAGTCAGTAACGAGGAGAAAGCCAAAGTGTGTGTATGTGTGTGCAACCAGTGACTCATTATTCATAGCGTGTGATTGTGGATCTGTTTGGCTGCTTTGGTCAGCCCAGCTGTCACAATTTCTACGTGTCTCCACCGCTCCAGCTTTGTGTTTGTCATCTCTAACACTGTTTTCTGATGCAAAACTTATCTGATCTACAATATATGCATCCAGAGAGGAGGGGAAAGGGTTGCATTTGATGTCTTGCTCATTAGAATCTGCCACCACACACTTGCAAGCGTATTCAATACCATTCAGGTATGAACAGAAACATCTGCTGTTTGTTCCACAGGAAACAAAAGAAACAAAGTTTGCATTGTCTTACTTCTCTCACTTGTCAGGTTAAGTTCTTCGTAATGAGGTGTGTTAACAGTAGCTGCTGTTGTGTTGAGCGCTGAACCAGAAACACACTGATGATGGATACACTCATGACTTCACTGTTGCTAAAACATCGTCTACTATCAAATATCAAGTTGACTCCTAAAGATAAGCAAAAACTGTATCCTGCTAATTAGTCCTCTGATCCTGAAAGGTGGAACACAGAAAACCAAATGGAAAGTGACTTTATTTCCACACATGCAGTACAGTAAGTCCATGTGGATTTAGGTGTATAGAGCCGCCACGTCAACGCTGCAGCTGGGTACAGCCGTAATTGGGAGTTGTTTGCAGCCAGCTGGTACACGGATAGCACAGTTGGTTTTGCTGCAGGAGGTATGAGCTGTCAAACCAGTGCAAAGCAGTGGAGCACAAAACTAGCAACAACTTCTAACAAGTCGCTGTGTGACGTTGGCATGTTGCTGAAAGTTATTTCCTCTTTTCTCTTCTCAAAGGCAGAGTCTTCGCAGAACTTGTCAACTTGCATGTGCAGTTGCTTTCCTTCTGGTAGACGTATGAGGGAATTTGTTTGTGTAATATGAGCAAATGTACATCTCCCGTTCTCCTTTTTCTTTCCTTTACCCCTTTTCTTCTGGCTCCCTGCAGGCTGAGCAGGATAGATCTGACTAAAGTGCTGCCAGTCACAACAGCAGATGTTCATGTTTCCTCTGCTCTCCGGTGCCTCCCCACACATCAGTGGGATGGCAGGTGTGTGCATGTGTGTGTTATGTTCTGGCAGGACTACATGCCGTAATCAAGCTTCAAGTAGCATGTATCAGAGAATCAGTATGTAGTATGCAGAGGGAGATGTGTGCTTTATTTGTGTAACATGCAGATTTGGTTATTTAAGGTACATTTATTGATCATACTTTGCACCTTTTCGTTTTTTTGTTTTTTTACCAACTCTTGCAGGTTTTCTACCTGCACTCACATGAATGCTCAAATTACACAAATCATTCAGGCATCATAACGTCGTAAGAAGTGTTACTGATCACTAAAAGATCCTGCTCCCGTAATTATGTTTGTAAAAGTTAATATTAATTACAGTGTTAACTCTTAATGTCCCATGTTTAAATTCTGACAAGATTTATAAAAGCTTTTAGCCGAGGCTAAAGAGATCCCATGGAGTAGTTCCGTCTTCTAAACATAAAGAAGCATAATTCTATTCTATTCTATTCTATTCTATTCTATTCTATTCTATTCTATTCTATTCTATTCTACAGTCATTTAGCAGACGCTTTTATCCAAAGCGACTTACAATATAACTTTCTGCCCTTAAAACTCTGCGTCTCAGACACAGTGACATGTCATGTACATTTCTAGAGCCGCTGGTACCCAGAAGCATCCAGAGACTGAGATACCAACACTATACTACTTTTATATTTGGGACGTGATGTGTTGTCTGTCTCTAAAGTCTGTGCTTAAACCCATTTCTTTGAGCTGGCATTTGGTCATACATTTTTTTCAATGTGCAGTGTTTAATTTTAAATTGTGGAGTGTTGTGTTTGTTGTTCTATTGTTCAGCACTTTGGGCAGCTGCTGTAGAAATGTGCTATATAGATAAACTTAAACTTGTTGCAGCAGAGTTTCGCTTCATGGTATAACAAGGAACTGGCTGTTTTAAACACACTATGATGCTGATTCAGCAAAAAAAAAAAAAAAAAAAAAAAGCAAGAATATTAAGAGAGAAAGAGACAAAACAAAAGTCAGCATAAGATTGTCGTTTGCTGGCTGGAGAGAGCTAACAGGTCAGGTAGGATGCAAGATGGATGCCGAATTAGCCATCGATAGGGGGCGCGTGTAATGGCAACAGGTCTCTAGTGTGTCTTTAGACTCATAACATTTCTCTGCTTTAATACAACTGTTGTTGTATTTTACATCGCCAGAAAGCCTGATTAGTTTGTACCTGAGAAACACTTTTAGATATGTGGAAAGAGCAACACAGCTAAACAACGGATGTTTCTGCTGCATCTTGCTGTAATGCTTTTAAATGTGTGTTGTAAAACACAGTTAATCTTTTACATGAAATGTTCAATAGAATATAACCTGCAAAAAAGAGATTTTCTCTTTTTTTTAAAGTATATTTGCACATTAGAAAGAAAAAAAGTCCACTAAAATTTAAATATTTAGAAGCACAAAATTGTTGCATTTGTCTTTTACTTGTGTGGCATCATGAGGAGATATGAAGCATTACAGAGAACATTTTCCAGGAAACAACTTGAAACAAACTCAGTGTGTGTGTAGAGGGTATTTATCTACTGACTGTTATCCAATGGTCATTTTAAGCCCTTCATGAGGTGCACAACTCCTCTCTCTTTTTCTGTTTCTTGCTCCTATACCTAATATTTTGGGCACATGTGCCAGTAAAGCCCATATTCGCTTCCAGGTCTACAATAATGCCCACACAATTTAAGTGTATTTGACAGGTGAATACACAAGGTTGTGCCCCAACATGGATATCACCCAAAGTGGATTGTGACTCAATTAAATGTGTTCCTGTTGAGACTGGCTAACAACAAAGGAATCAGCACCGGGGGCTGAGTCTTTAATCCGAGGCATGAAGCTACACAGCATGAACCAGGCATAGATCATCATCATTATCCATTCTGTAACTCAGCAATATGCTCTCATTAGTCATTCTATAGCAGCTTGCTGACGTCATAAGTCGTCATGCCAGTTCATTAGTAAGAAGGTATTTTGGGAAAGATGGGGTTTTTTTTAGAGCTCTTTATTGAAGGCTTTGAACTTATTACTTTCTTTTTGAATACGTCATGCTCCTTGGTGGAAAATCTGTTTAAACATTAACACTAAAAAGTGTAGAAAAATTACTTTGCAGCTGCTCTTCTGTGTTTCAAAATTGAAGAAACATCTGTTGGCCTTTAACCCTTTTCATTCTCTTCAGTCGCTCCATGTCATTAAGTGGCTGTTACTCTGTGCATGTGCGTATGTGTTTGCAGGTTTGAAGTGTAAACAGGTGCTTCTGATCTAACCTGGCAGGTTTAACTGCTGGCTGAGAGGAAATAAAGATGGGGTCAGTGGGTCCTGCATAATATTCCACCTGCAGAGGAATCACATTATGTTGCACAGAAAAGTAAACATAGTAAACTAATAGAATAAAACATGCTGAAAGGGCAGCGGCTGTTTAGGTCGCAGAGTGGATTGCCCGCTGTTCGCAGGGTTAGCACTGCAACCCCCACAGCTCCACATGCAGGAGTCATGCTGTCAGCAGGTGCCTTGCATGGCAGCTGCATCTCCGTTTGTTTTTAGTGTGTTTAAGGCAAATAACTGTAATGATACCTTAAGGAACATTATTACATAGAATATGAATTTCATAGCCAGTTTTTAGGTACACCACACCCTTCATGGAGAGTAGGAGCTGCTGCCCTCAGGCATGAAATGTGGAGTAATTAAACTCAGGTTTTTCAGATTAAAAAATGTATTTGTCCTCCTGGCAGTTTAGCTTTTAAGCATATGAAGCCAGAGGCAGGTCAGAGATCCTGCTTTTAATCACTGCTGTTTATCTATTTCTGTTTTATTTGTTGTCATTGTTTTTTTTTGTTGTTGTTGTTTTGTCTTTTTTAAAATTAATTTTCTGTTTTAACATTGATCTTTGGATTTTGAGCTTTTTCTTGGTTTAAGGTTTAGATAATTACTCTTTTGTGTGTTACAATTTATTTATTTATTTTTTTCACTTAAATTTTATTGTAACGTTTTGCACATTTTACAACACCAAAACAAAACAAAACAAACAAAAGAAAAAGTTACAAATCAGTGTTGGTTGACATAATATACATTGTCCACTTTTCCCATCGATCTTCATATTCATGTTGTTGAAGTCTCAAGATATATGTGAGTCTCTCCATGTTGTGAATTTCTTCTACAATGTCTCTCCAATTTTTTACTGTTGGGGGTTCTTCTTTGCACCATTTCCTTGTGATAGCTTTTTTAGATGCTGCTAGCAAAATTTTTATCAAATATTTGTCTTTACATGGTATTTGTTTTCCTGATAAATATCCAAAATACAGAGTTGAACATGACATGGGTAATTTGTATCCAAGTATTTTTCCCAACTCCTCCCAAATATTATTCCAGAACTGTGTTATTTTTGTGCACTGCCAAAAAATATGTGCATGTCCCACATCCTGTTCGTCACACAACCTCCAGCAAGGCTGATGTGTCGATAATGAAGCCTTTTTGATCTTTGGTGTAATGAAAAATCGTACAATATTTTTCCAACAAAATATTTTCCAATTTCTGGAACTAGTTGTAGTCAGTTGAGTTTCACATAAATCATACCATACTTCATCGCTCATTTCTACCGATAATTCTTTTTCCCATTTCTCTCTTATATAAAGAGTTGAGTTCTTCCTATTGGAAACCAATGCCTGATACAATTTGGATAACACCTTTTCCCCTTTGTTCTTATATCCATTATCGAGGATTTCCGTAAGTTTATTTGTTTCACCCGGGAGGTCCGGTTTAATTACCTTCTGATAGAAATCTCTAACCTGAAGGTACATGTAGAAGTCTTTGTGATCTAAGTTGTAGTTCTCTTGTAAATTCTGAAAACTTAAAATTTGACCTTTTTTAACAAAAGCGTTAAATATATTTAAACCCTTATTTGCCCAGTCCTTAAATTTAGTGTTCATAGTTCCTGGTTTGAAATTTGAATCATAAGCCATCCATCTAAATATCTGTATTTGCTTCTCTAATTTACATTTTTTGACTATTTTGAACCAGACCTCCAGAGTGAATTTGGTGATAGAGTCTAATTTGTTTTCATTTTCTTTAAACATATTTTTATTAGCAATCATTGCCTGCACGTTGTACTCATTATTTAACTCTATTTGTTTCCACTTTGGAAAGTAATCAGGAATACACCAATAGATAACAGATCTGAGTTGAGCAGCATAAAAATATTCTTCAAAGTTTGGCAATGCCAATCCCCCCTCTTTTTTAGGAATTTGAAGTGTTGAATATTTGGTTCTTGGTCTAGCCCCATTCCAAATGAATCTTGAAATTTTTTTGTTCCATTCCACGAACTGTAGCATTGGTATTGGCACTGGCAAAGATTGAAATAGATATAGAATTCTTGGCAGCACATTCATTTTTACAATTTCAATTCTTGCACCTAAATCTAACAATAATACCTCCCACTTTTCCATATCTTTGTACAGTTTTTGATTCAAGGCTTTGTAATTCATTTTATACAATTTAGAAAGGTCACTTGAAATGTTTATTCCCAAATAGTGGATTGACTTTTTGTTCCATTTAAAATTGTATTTCTGTCTCATTTCTGTAGATGGAGTAAAATTTAGAGACAGAACCTGTGTTTTCCCAATGTTTAATTTGTACCCTGACAGATATCCGTAATATTGCAGTAGATTTATCAATTTTGGCAGACCCTTATCTGGTTGCTTCAAGTATATTAATATATCATCTGCGAATAAACCAACTTTGTGTTCAACATCTCTAATTTTGATTCCTTCAGTTTTCTTATTTTGTCTTATCGCTTGTGCCAAAGGCTCAATAAAAATAGCAAAGAGGGTGGGAGATAAACTACATCCTTGTCTTGTGGATCTTTCTAATTTAAACCAGTTTGAAAGGCTACCGTTTATTTTTATTCTAGCTATAGGGTCTTGGTACAACGTTTTAACACATCTAATTGATTGTGAATTAAATCCCAATTTTTCTAAAGTAAGATACAGAAACCTCCAACTGACACAGTCGAAAGCTTTCTCCGCGTCTAAGCTTAGCAGAATACAATTTTCCTTTTTTGTTTGGGCTTCTTGTACTACATGTAGGGTTCTCCTAATATTATCATGGGTTTGTCGCCCCTTGATAAAGCCTGATTGGTCTTCATCTATCAGCTCTGACATGAACGTCTGGAATCTATTGGACAAAATTGATGTATATATCTTGTAATCACAATTTAGTATAGATATTGGTCTATAATTTTCACAAAATTCTTTGTCTTTGCCCTCTTTATGTATAACAGTAATAATGGCTTCTCTCCATGATGGAGGGAGTATACCATATTTAAGTGTCTGATTGAGTGATGCCAGCAACATTGGGTTTAACTCTTTTTTAAAGATCTTATACCATTCTATGGGAAACCCGTCACTTCCTGGGGCTTTATTAGACTTCATTCTTTTAATGGCATTTTCTAATTCTTTGTCGGTAATCGATGCACAAATCAAATCATTTTGTGATTCACCTATATTTGGAAGCTCCAGTGAATCCAAGAATGATTTGATAGTCTCTTCGTCTGCTGCTGCAGGTTGGGAATAGAGATTTGTGTAGTATTCTTCAAATGCTTTTTCAATCTCCTCTGGTGAATAAACTAATATTTTTGAATTGGGTTCTCTAATTTTGTGAATAGTATTAAGTTGTTGTTTATTCCTTAAGCGTCTGGCTAAAGATTTGGTAAATTTGGAACCTCCTTCGTAATATGTTTGTTTTAAATATCGAATTTTCTTTTCTACTTCTTTTGTTAATATATCATCAATTTTTTTTCTTGTTTGCTTTACTTTGTCTAAAGTTTCTGAGTCATTATGGGTTTTATGTAAATGTTCTAAGTTTTCCAGTTCATTTGAAATAGTTTGGAATTCCAAAAGTCTTTTCTTCTTATTGAATGAAGCATATGAGATCTATTTTCCCCTAATTACTGCCTTCATCGCATCCCATAGTATGGTGGGATCTGTGTCTACTTTATCGTTTTCTTCTCTATAGATATTTATGTCTTTTTTTAAATTATCAACTAATTTTAGATCGTTAAGCATCCCTACATTCAATCTCCAAGTTGTGTTTCTTATTCTCCTATTGATATCTAGCGTTAAGTATAAAGAACAGTGGTCAGATGTGTCAGCTGTTCCTATCCTGCATTCTATAATTCTAAAGCGGTCTTCAACATTCATGAAGAAATAGTCGATTCTTGTATGAACAGAGTGTGGAGCCGAGTAGAATGTGTAGTCCCTTTCCAAAGGATGACATTCTCTCCATACATCAATTATCCCTAGTTCTTTCAAATTTGTGTTGATGTATCTAGACAAATGTGTTTTACTGTTCCTTTTGGAGCTAGTAGAGTCCAAAATAGAATTCAATACAACATTCCAATCGCCTCCACAGATCAATATTCCCTCAGTTTCTCGTGAGATCATATCAAACACTTTTTTATAAAATGATTTATCAGATTCCGGTGGGGCATAAATATTGAATAATGTTACCATTTGTTCCTCCAGTTTTCCTCTTACCTTTACATATGTGCCATTTTTGTCCTTAATTTCCTTTAAGCATTCAAACTTGTGTGTTACAATTTATTGATGTATAATTGATTGATTGAATTTCAGTTTACCATCACTGCAGCTGCATCTGGGATAAAAGCCCAAGACAAATTTCACCTAGTGTGACACCAAAGCTAAGCTTGATTTTGACCATGTCTACATGACTATATGCATTGAGCTGCATGCATTTTGAAGTGAGGAATTGAGCTGTCCAACCTCTTAAAGTTGTTGATGAGAACTTGACAAGAGATTTGAGCAATGTTGTTTTGCAGAGACCTGAAGAAACTGTTTTGCAGCAGGAAGGAAAAATCACTCTTAAAACAATATTGACTCATGAAGATGGTTCGGAAAACGTGACAATAATATAACATCCTCTCACCTGCAAATGTGATGGAAATTCTTTACAAATTGTTTTTGCATGGACTTCTAGAAATGTACGGTGGCCGACGTGTGCAAACGCACTTCATATAGAAAAACAGCTGCATTTAGAAAAGGAAATGAAAGCAGGAAACGCTGCATGCATAGAAGAGTGCTGCAAATCCAAAAACGTAATGCACAAAAGAAGAAAAATGCGTTGCGGATAAAGAAATGAACTGCAAATACAAAAAAAGCGCTGCATAAAGAAAATTAACTGCAACAAAAAAATGCTGCATATTTAGTTTCACAACGGAAGTGCTCCGGCGAGTTTCTACCCGAGAGACAAACAAAAGGGACACAAATGGTGATTCTGTAGGAAATTTGTAGTCTCTGCATGCGATAAGAGGTGAGGAGTGGGATGACAAATTAATATTGTTTATACTGTGGTCACTAATTGTTCATTCATTCATTATTCGTACCACTTAGTCCGGTTGTGGGTTGCAGGAGAGCTGGAGCCGATCACAGCTGTCTTTGAACGAGACTCACTAATAGTTGGGCAAGTTAAATTACCATCCTGTCATTCTGTTACAGGCGTTACCATAGCAACGCGTCAATCAACTGACTTTTGACAGGTGAATGAGAGAACCTCGCAGTAGCTAGAGGCCAACATAAAATAGTTTTTATACTTAAGCATATTTTATAGAAAAAAAAACATTTGTTATAAAATGTTTTCCATGTGGGACCATGATGAGACGCTGGGCATTGTGCCGTGAAATGCGGCTCCTCGTTGTTTAATCCTTACTTTTTGGACTGTATTTGTTTGCTGTCTGTCTCAAGACTTGAAGGGAAGTCATGTTTAACACCACATTAATAAAATAATTTACAGCGCAGCACACAGGCGCAGAGGGAAGGAGGCTGGGACCTGCGCGGATTCTGCCTGAAAAGACGTTTTTAATGGCTGTTGCATTTTCTGTGTTTCATTTAGTTAATTATTTTTAAATTGAGTGTTGATGTACGTGACCGACATGTGTAGACTGTTGGAAAGTTATGAAAATACGGAACAAAGTGCATCCCATATTGGTTCAATCTGTCAAATAAAGGACAATTCTGTATTTTACAGGACGGGTGGCAAACATTGACTATATGTTGGCAATTCTACTTGAAGTAGTTCTTCTCCTGCGCACAAACGTCCATCAGAATCACCGTTTGGGTCCCCTTTGTTTGTCTCTCGGGTAGAAACTTGCCGGAGCACTTCCATTGTAAAACTGAATATGCAGCATTCTGCATTCGCAGTTGATTTCTTTATTCGTAGCACTTTCTTTTTTTTGCATTACATTTTTGGATTTGCAGCGCTCTTCTATGCATGCAGCATTTCCCGCTTGCATTTCCAACCCTTAAATGCATCTGTTTTTTTTTTTATATAAAGTGCGTTTGTACCCATCAGCCACCGTAGAAATGCACAGAAACCTCTCCGCCTTTTATCAAATTTCAGTCTCATTGAAAGAATAAAATCCAAAATTGGAGCGCTTCTTTGGCAAATGGCCCTCTGTGGACTCACAACCGCAGCAACAACACACAAAACCAGATCTTCTTTCCATTTGTAATGCACCGACAGGAAACTGTCAGTGTGTTCCCATGGCTTGGTAGCCACCGGCATCTAAAACTGCAAAGGCATTGTGTGCTTATACATGTGCAATAAAAAGACCACCATGACCCCAACTGTCAGCACACATACTCCTCAAAGAATTATAAAAGCTTCTGTGTCGCTGGATGGAAACTTCCAGACAGAATTTCCAACTTCTAATGTAGCAGAAGGTGGAGAGCTGTAAAGATGGCCAAATATGTCATTTAATATCAGCTGGCAAAGAACCATAAGCTACTAGGGGTGTAATAATACACTGAACTGCAGTGATACATAGATTATCAACAGCAGTCAATCAGTCATTAATCATTTGTAAGATGGGCTTAATATAATTTTTTTCTGTTTCCTGTTAGGAAAATAAATGAAGTTTACCTGGTTTTAAGAGCAGAGACATGATAGATTACAACAGAAGAGTTAGAAACAAGATATGTGTTAAAGTGCAGATATGCTCGACACACGAGGCGGATATGCAGACGGACAGCCAGTTTCGTCCACCTCCTGTGTCACATAATTTGGTCGGTTTTCAAGGAGCTATCTATGACTTGACTGAGAAAACAAAGCCATGCCATGTGGGCAGTGTTGCTGTATAGCTGACACACAACCAGCAGAAGCAACAACCCAGATAAGTAGAAGATGAGGAGGAAAAAAAACACAGAACCACCAAATAAAATGCTTCAAAAGAAGATGCAGAAGAAGTTATGGAGAACAACAAAAAACTTTGTGGTTTTATTCTTTTACTATTTCCGGTGTTTTTAGATGGTTGCAAACAACTTTATAGCCATGCATTACCACCAACGACTGGACCTACCAACCATGACAATGTTAAAGACAGCGGCGACATGACAGTTTTTGAAATGGACGTCCCATTTACGTATAATGAGGAACTTTGCAAAAAATAGAAATAGAAAAAAAGTGTAATTAAGCACTTTTACATACTTTATACTGGTTTTAGTGGAGATGTTACACAAGTAAATGCAGGAACCCATAAGCCAGTTTTTACTGACACCTCCATCAGGTGTCAGGAGAATGGAGAGATAGCACCTTAAATACCATGAGGATGTAACGTACCAGCCAGTATATCATTCATTCATTTGGTCCAGTCGGGTGTTGTGGGGAGGCTGGAGCCTATCCCAGCAACTGGCAGGCGAGAGGCAGAGTACATCCTGGTTACTATAAATCTCACTTTGTAGCCATGTAAATGACCAGGATATTTGTGATTGATTGCAAACCAACGCAGAGTTGTATGAGAGCAGCATTTAAGGTAGAATGTCATTTTTTACAACAAAACGGTAAATGTAACACTTATTTTACCATCTTATAATTTAGGAGAGTTAAAAAAAAAAAAAAAGAACATGTTAAATTGTTTATATTTTCTGTTTTTTAACAATAATGTCTTATTTTAATTAGATGAAGAAATGCTGATTTCCAAATGTGTAACTTTTAGCCATCATAGGTCAGACTGTTATTGATTATTACTTTGTTCAAAGCGTATTTTGTTTTCGACACTAAATAGGAGGACAGTACACACCAGGGGTCTCCAACTCTGGTCCTCATGAGCTATCGTCCTGCAAGTTTTGGTGTTTCCCTGCTACAACACATTTGAAAATGAAAATGTTCTCCAACAACTTGTCATCATCTTCTGCCCCCTGCATGTTTATGAGCCATTGATTCGGTCAGGTGTGTCACAGCGGGGAAACACTAAAACCTGCAGGATGGTAGCTCACAAAGACCGGAGTTGGAGACCCCTGGTCTACTCTGTGTCCTACAGTGCTTGTCTGGTGGTGTTGATAGAAAACATATGAACTAGTGATGATCTGACACCAGATTCATAAGGGTCGGGAAGGGAGTTTTATATTCTCGCTCGCCTCATAGCCAACGCTGAGATAAGAAATGCAGCTTTTCTATTGGGAGAAAAATAGCAGAGAGCTAAAAACCAATGACCTGTTTTCTGGAATGTCATGTTGATGTATTTCATAATGTAGTCTGGTGTTATCTGAAGCCGTTTGAGGGGTTTTTAGTGTTTATTTAAATATGATTACTTTTCCAATGCTTTGTGATCTCCATCAAACAGATTTTTCTTATTTAATCAAATAAAATATGTGCACTGAAAATTAGGAAAGGAAAGGGAAAATGAACAGCTGGAATCAGGTTCAGGGTCTCACTTTGAACTCGAATGTGACAGCTAACATCCCAGCATGCAATTTGCAAGCAGACCTTGTTCTGCTTCTTTGATTCTTGTCTTGTTTAATTTCAAAGCTAAATTAATTCAATTATTCATTGAATCGGCCTCCTCCTACTCTCGTTTCACAAGTTATTTTGCCTCTTTGCTCCCATCAGATTTCCTCTCTTTCTGTCTGAGCTGAAAACCCTGAAGAGTCGCTCGCATGAGCAGGAAGAGCTGGATTTGATATTTCTCCGGGGAAATTAATAGTACAGTGCATTTCTGGACCAGGTACAGATTAAAAACTGGGCCCATTATAAACCCATTAACCCAGTCATTAGGATCTGGGAAAAGATGGAATAGGTGTGAGTCTAATTTTAGTGCAACTCTGTCACCACTAGTCCTAATTCATGCCTTCAGGCACACAAAGGAAATGAGGTATTTTCCCTTGAACACGGTGCTCTTGCGTCACCAGCTCTCTGCCTTAAGGTCAGATGTCATGACTTCAACTCCTATATTTAGCGATACGTATTTCCTGTGACATTTTTTTTTTATGAGCCCACCATGCACAAAGATTGTTTTTGTTTTCTGTGAATCACTAAAACTGTGACATTAACGTGATTTGATATGGATGCAAGCCAAACAAAAAGGTTATGAGATTATTAAAACATGCCCTCACCATGTGTCATCTTCTTCTCTTCTTACAGAATCTGGTAAATGAGGCAGAAAAGTTTCAAAAGGAGCACCAGTGGGTAGCCGACAGTGAGGTAAGCAACATGTGGTGATGCCAGTAAAACTGTAGACACAGATCAAGCAGAAGGATGTGTTGTTCATTAGATCAATATGATCGTAATAATTGGATGGCTAATCTCATTATAGGTACGATAGTGTTTTAATGACTGTAAAAGATTAAGTTTAATTATTTTAAACAATCAAGAATGGTTGTGTTTGACAGTCACACTGTTCACACACCAATGCTTTCCATTAATCATAGTATTAATGATCTATTAGATTGGAACTACAGCTGGTAATATGAAGACATTTCTATTAAATATGACTTGTTATTTTAGGTTTATGTAGCATGTGATACTCTAGCTCTGACTCTTTCATAATAACTGTAAACTGTAAATGTCTTTCCCCTGCAGCCATTTAACAAAAAAGAAATAAAATCAATGGTTTTATGTGTACGCTTTAAAGTGATTAACCTCAAAGAAATTCGGCTTTGCCATTTATCCCATTAGCTATGAAAATCTCCTCATTGTTTCCGAAGCTTAACGATTCTTTTCCATGAAATGATTCAGTATTATTCACTGCCTTGTATGTTTTCCATTGCTCTGGAATTAGGGAGCAAAATGCATCTAATTTGATTTATCCACCATATAACCTAAAACGTTTGCCTGTCTGGAAATATAATATATTTTTACTAAATGAAAGGAGGATCCTATAACTAATCTATTTAAGCATAAGTGTGTTTTAGGGATGCAAATGAGCTTGTTCAATAAACACCATTATTTGTCACCTTTCCTAATGATGACAGATTATTACAAACACTAATTATTGTTAAAGTGAAGTAGGAAGAAATATGTGTTAAAAGTTTGTCATCTGACAGGAAAATAAACTTTCAGCCAAATTTAAATGATTAAACAACTTTTTCTTGCCTTGAATAATTATTCTGTGTGAGTAATGACGCTCTGATTTTTAGACCAGCCCTTTAAAATCCTGAACAGAAAATTAATTAAAAAAACTTTTTAACAGTCCAAGTCCATAATTCATAGTTCTGTAACTTCTAACATAACTTAAGGAGTGATTGTTGCACACATTTAGCATGAACTGAACTACTTACTCTGACTATAATCAACGGTAGCCACTATCTTAAAATGCCATCATTTTAGTCTCCTCAATCAGAGTTGTGCTTTAGTAAATAAATGTGTTTGTACGTCTAAACCTCAGTAGAAATTAATCCAATTCTGACTTGATGCTTAACTGATAGCATTCGCTACATTAAAGGCATTTTTCCTTGTCAGCGTGACTTGGGTTACCTTTGTTTTTATTGTTCCGCCACCTGGCGTACCACTTTTTTTAGCACCTCAGCTGGGGTTTCATGTGAACTAAAAGGAGCCAAAAAATGTGATGTCTACAGACTGCCACTGATTCATGAGAGCAGATTTTCCCAAAATCCTCTGTACTTTTACAGTGTTTCGTCTCACCAGCAGCAGCCTTTCCAGGCTCTCTTCTTTTACCAAGAGTCTGACGAAAGCCGTATACTGAGCAGCAAGTGTACCATCACCTCAGTGTCCTCCATTGTTATCTTGTGTTTTTGTATATAAAAAAATGTATATAACAGTCCCTCCAACACTGAGACAGGACACAACTGGAATGGAAATAAACCTAAACTGTGCTAGTGGAAATAAGGCTTGACTTTGTAATGTGACCTTGTTTAGTTTAAAACTGAACAGTTTTTTTCCTCTGTAACTGTGAAACAGGAATCTAATAAGGACCACAAGCTCTTTCTTACTTTGCCACTAATTTTACCCCATACAGTCATCTGCATCTGTCTGTATGCATTAGTATTTAGCACATGGTGTTGCTATACATCAATAAATTCATGCGTGTTCATGCGCATGCGTCTGTTCTCTGTCACCTTTAATAACTAGGACAGTCCTACTGAGCATTTTTCCCTGCTGACTTTAAACACTTAAAAGCTGAGACTCCTGCAACAAGGACCAAACACTTACATGTCTCTGTTCACTGTAACAGGATTTATTAACTCTTAAAAGTTCCAGGAGCTGTATCTAAGGTCTTGCGATTATTAAGTCAATATTTACACGTTAATTGACTTGATATCAGATGTGTATTATCTTGTGAAAATAGTATGTAAGCTAGATAAATACATTAATCTTCAAAGTGTAAAATTCAAAGTTATCAGATTAGAGCTCAAACACAGCCGAGGGAGAAGAAAGATCTTGTTTTGTTTCTTTTAAAACCATATTTCCATTGTGACTGAATTCCATTACCAACTCAACCTTTCAGTTGAGTTAAAGCTTTATTACTTGCCGACAGATATTTGTAAGTGAAAGTGGTGGACACAGTTGATGCTGTATTGTCAGTAAGTAAATTACATAATGAGTGAGTCATGGGTTACTTTACAAGCGTAGAAACCACAGTTACACCAGGCAGAGAACTGTCTGTAGAACATTAATACATGCTTCTTTATTCAGATAAAGGGCATTTTTATTGTGCAATTGGTTATAAATAGCACATATCCTTTTCTCTAGATATTGCATAATTAAATCTGAAAATCCTGTGTAATAGATAACTATTTAGCAGAGCGAAAGCTATTCTTTTCTTCTGTGTTTCCCCTCTCTATTATATTTTCTCAGGCTGGTCAGGCCTGAGAGGAAATAGACCCTTTGAAGCAGTTAAAATTCACAAGTTGGATTAATATCCTGATTTTCTGAAGGTTACGAGGAACAGGACATATAAATATTGGAAGAATTGAGGAAGAAAACTGTGTAATTTGTCCCTCTTTTCTGGCTGTACTACTTATTTATTTATTTATTTATTTATTTGTCATCACTATAAACTCTTGATCAGTTTGTGCAACTTAATGACATCTTTGACTCCTTGTTCATTCATTTGCACACGAAAGATTCTCTCGGTAAATCTGAGCAGAGCAGCCACGTCTTCCAGTTCTGACTTCACATGACATGGTTTAGGAAGGTTCATAGTGTGTTAGCAGTGTACTGAACTGAGAAATATTGGGCCATTGGAACATATACCCTCCATTACACAATCTGACAGGATGTATCACGATAAAGTCTCCAGTTATTAGCTTCTTTGTGTTCATGTTTTTGTAAAACTAGGAGCAGATGCTCGCATTTGACTCACCGTACACTATCGAATGACTTGTTCTAAGCTAATTAAATACCCTTTAAGCAAACACAACAGTGGTAGTGGCAGGAACACTTGCTGTCCTGTTTATGTGCTGCTCCAGAATTGGTAGGCAGGTGGTGGGAGTCAGTGAACCAGTTCTGTGGCTCTCGGGCATCCTTCCGTCAACAGCTAGGCTAGCTTGTTAGCACGCCGCTAGCTTGTGCACTGACAGGAAGCCTAGCAGTACAAAACAACACTATTTACTTCTCTGATGCTCAGTGTTAAGCACACAACTATGTCATAATGTAACTAAAGGGAAAAAAGGAAGAACAAAATAGGGGAAGATAGGATAATAGATAATAGAGTTGAAAGGGGGAACCTTGAAAACGCTAGGATTAGCATGTAGATACAGATGCTGTGTTGCTGTTTGATAAGATCAAAGTCAATCTAAAAGTGATTAAGAGCATTTTCCCATGAATAGTTTGATGAAAATATTTATCCAGGAAAATTGCCTATAACCTATAGGGACACCCAAATTTCTCTAATTTGAAAATAAGGTTGCATGGTGGCGCAGTGGTTAGCACTGTGGCCTCACAGCAAGAAGGTCACTGGTTCGATCAGTGGCCTTTCTGTGTGGAGTTTGCATGTTCTCCCCGTGTATGCATGGGTTCTCTCCGGGTACTCTGGCTTCCTCCCACCATCCAAATACATGCATGATAGGTTAATTGGTCACTCTAAATTGCCCCTAGGAGTGAGCGTGAGTGGTTGTTCGTCTCTCTGTGTGTGGCCCTGCGATGGACTGGCGAGCTGTCTAGGGTGTACCCTGCCTGTCGCCCAAAGCCAGCTGGGATAGCTCCAGCTTCCCCGCGACCCTGAATTAGAATAAGCGGTTCGGAAAATGAATGAATTTGAAAATAAATTTACAGTTTTATTTTGAAAATCTGCTTATCAAATTTAAGATGTGCATTCATGCAGAAAAGGAAGCTTTTATGAGTGATCAGGGATGTTAGTTTAATCTTGTTTATTGATCACACTGACCAGAAAACAAAAAAAAAAAAACAAGTTTAAATTTAAAATTTTCAACCACAAATGTCAGATTAATACTCTTTTCTTACTTGTGCTTATAAAATGTTTTTAATAGTTATCAATTAAAAAAATATATGTAGGTACTTCATTGTGACACCTAACCATTTATCTTTTTGTCTCTGTATTGATCTCTCTGCAGGCCAGCAAAATTGTTTACTACAATGCCAAAGATGGAGTAAGTGCAATTTTATAAGTTTATTCCTTCAATGAAAGAGCAGCACAGAGATTATTACCATGGCAACCAATTTTATTATACATTTTATTGATGGCCCGTAAAAATGGTCTACCTTTCCTTCATGCTTAATTTTTCATTCTGCTTAAACTTGGTAAATGAAATCACTGACACATGTACAAAGTAGAAGTTAATAGAGATTCGGTCTTGATACTAGGATCTGACTGATATTATGGCTTTGTTTCAGTGTCAGTGCAAGTTTGAAGCTCCACATTCACAAAAAAAAAAATGTGCATGAGTCACAGATGTCACCCGTCCACTCTGATAAACAGGAATCAGCATCTAAATTATGTTCACTGTCTCAATAGAACAAACTCACAGCTAACTAATGTCATTCTGAATTTGACTGACAGCCCCATCTCCATCTTACTTAGATACCTGCACTTTTGCTCAAATTTATGCCAAGTTTTTTCAGTTTTTATCTGTAAATGATGACATTTCACCACAGACATGTCAGTCAAAATAACTGTGTATTTACACCCAAGGGGTTTACATCATTCATTTATATATGCACCTAGAGAGCCAGAAATATGTTAAAGGATGATTTGAGAGCTCCAGGCTCTGCTTTTTGTAATTGTCTTTTTGTTCAGATAAATCAGACTGAGCCAGAGAAAAGAGAAGAAGGTTCGGAGAAAAATCCAGAGGAGAGAACCAAATACATTCCAGATGATTTCGAAATAGACCCGGACTTCAAGCGACTCGTCTCCTACAACACCACCGCTGTCCATATTCCTACAGATATATATGAAGGCTGTAAGTTGAAACACACACACACACACACACACACACACACACACACACACACATGCATGCATTGTCCAAAACTATAATCATAAAATGTGTTGAATGTATTTTTATTTTTCTACAATAAAGCCAAACTACTGAGAGCAACGTTTCATTTACAGTGAGGTATTTGGTTTCTTCTGGCTGTAAATGAAACAAAAAAGGGACTAATGATGGTTGGGCACTGTCAGAGATGATAACATCGCCATATTTTAAACTACTGTGTCTTTTGTTTTATTTTAAAAACAAACTAAAATACCCTCATTCTTGTCCAGTAATCAGCGATAAAGCCTTTTTTCATCACAGCTATGAGATGGAGGTTCGGATGGTCTCTTTACATCATCAGTCAGTGGGTAGAGACCTCCACATGATCATTTCACCTTTAAATGTAACCATTCCTTGGACTCAGATTTAATGAATGATAAGAACAAGGACCTTTACTCGCATAGTCTCTGACACACGCTCACTCAGAGCAGAGCAAAAATTATATGCAGTTGTTTGAATAAGATGAATAATATCTGACTGTTTAATTTCTTTTAATAAGAAAAGTGTCTATTCGATAGGACGGGGTGGCATTATTTGTTTTTATTAGAATAACGTTGTGACTAGAAATTTAAGATCATTCAGTCAACAGATGATGTACTTGTACCCTGCAGGTTAAAGAAAAAAGATATCAAATATCTGACTAAATAGAACATCACATAGAACAGAACCATCTTTGCAAAGGTCTGAAGCCAGTTCTTTAGATAACTAATTGTAAGTGTGAATTGATGCATTTCTGTCAGCTGATGCATCATTTACATCGATGAAGCGATGTCTAACAAATGGAAAAACAGAAAAACTTTAAGCTTTCCAAACCTCTTCACCGCCTTGCATTGTCAGTCCAGCTGTTGATGCTGTTTGCAGCAAGGTGGATGGTGAAACACACAAAACTGCTGCCATTCATTTAAACATATATGCATCCAATGATCCACTTACAAGCAAATATCATTGAGACGTACAAGGTCGGGTTTGCTATATGACTTTTATCGCCTGAGCCTCGGTACCATTCAGTAAGAGCTAACAATGCTGTAACATGAAGCATCTGAAAGAAGCTGTTGTTTTCTGTTTAGGCAGTAAGGATCTGCATGAGCTAGCTGTCCGAAAGTCTTTACTTGTTGACAACAGCCTTGTCAGTGAAGATGACTTGATTAAGATTCTGGTGGACAGAGTCTGCAGGAAAGCTTGGCCTTAAGTATCAAGAAGACTGTGACCAGACAGTCAAAGTTAAGGACGGTTAACAGGGTGCAAGTATTGGGATTCCGCCCAAGTCCTGAATCTTATCCAAGAACTGTGAAGAGAATTTAAAATTCAAGTATTGGTAAGAGACTTTCAGTCTTAAAAACCTGGAAAGTGTCATGTACAACAAGTGGTGCAGGATCCCTGTGGAGACTTGCTTAGAGCACATTAATATTTTATTATAACTGTTTGCTAGAGAAAAAATAAACTAGGATTGATCTCTGAGAAAATGTTTTAGGGGATTTATGTATTTTTTATGTGGAGATTAAATAAATTAATTAATATATTTAACAGAATATAATACCTTTGGGGTAAATAAGAGTTCCCTGTCAATCAAAATTTGGTATGACTATGAATAATTTGGGGCTTAACTGTAGATAGCAACCACCACCAACCCCTCCTGCCGTGCTTTCGGTCTCTGCCTGTCACCACTATGTTTGCTATCTGCAGTTCACTTCCATGATGTGAAGCTTAGCCTCCCAGCAACGTCTGCTGAGTAGATGCTTCTACATGAAGCTTAGGCCATTCTGTTCTATATATAGCTCAAAGGCAACTACCCAGTGGTCAACCCCCTCTTTACCCCAGTCACCAGCTGCTCCTTTCCCTCTCATCCATCGCTGACTCCACCAACCTTTCCTGGCAGGTCCACAGAATGTCAGGTCTACCAGCTAAAAGAGGTCTTTCTGTGGAGTTTTGGCTCTACAGTGAAGCTTATTAGTCATTATTTAGTTTCTTCCTCTCGAGAGTACGTTTTATTCACATCACGTCACACATTATCTCTCATTTTATGAACCTTTGCTCAATTCTAATTTACATTTTTCTCATGATTCAAGCTGATTTTTTTGGGACGGTTGTTTGTGGCTAGTTGTTCAGATAATAAAGAATCTTAACTTTTCCATCTGCACCATCATGAGGTCAAAATTTTCATTTTTCAGCTGATGCTAACTGCATGTTTTTTGTATGGTTAGATACATCAAACTAAAGTAAAGAGTTATTTAAACTTTAAAACATTCTTCAGCTCCTCCTATTTAAAATACACCGATCCACCCATCATCAACGGGTGTCACGTATTTCTTTCCATGTCTTAGTGAGGCTGCTTAACACGCTTTGAGCATTGTTTTCAAAATCTTAACATGTCCTGATTTGCTCTCTTTTGCAAGTGATCTCAAAATGATCATGAATTAAATGGGGAAGCACCTTACCTTAGCAAAACGGACTATAACACCGGTGCAAATACTCAATCTGACACGTCTTTGGGGTTGCCGGTCTCTTATTTTAGGACACTCATGAGTACAGTGCAAGGACACAGAAAACACAAGAAGGGATCTAGGCATGTCTGATACACACACAGAAAAACACACAGTCCTTCCTTGGGGATAGTCTTAATCACATATACAAACACACTTTGTATTGATTTAGCAACAAAAGGACACAGGCACAGCCTTGGAAAATGAAGACAACATGCAAGGAAGTCTGTGATGTGACTAGTGGATCTATATAAATATCAAAGAAATGTAATATCTGTACAGCCGGAGACGACTTTTTTAGAAGCACTTCGTCATTGGTCGCTCAGGCAGCTCGACATGGCGCTTTATCGCTAACATGGAATAATTTCATGTCGCATGCTTCGTTTGACTGCATGCAAATGCAGCGGGCATTAGAGCAGTCAAATAGTTTCCTTATAATCCAGCATATAGAATGAGCTAAGACGCTGTTTGGTTGCATTTCAGTGATCTTGCGCTTTACACTGGGTCTGCTAAATGCAGTGGACTCAGTCACATGACTTTAATGTCCTTATACAGCGAGTCACTCCACATAAGCTGGACTATAAATGTGCAGTGACGGGCCTCTGAGGCCTCTGACTGTGCAGACATTTTGTCATTGCCAAATGGCCAAATGCACTCAGTTATTTTTACAAGCAGCAGTTATAATGATGAAAGGGCTGGGGGTGAGTTGGGGTGATGCAGGAAGGGGTAGTTCTTTGTGTGAATCATCAGTCTGTCTTTACTCATGTTTCTTTCTTTCTGTCTGTCCTTTTTTTTCTTTGCTGTGTCCAAAGGTTACATCTAATGAAGGATTTCTTTTAGCCATTTTCGCTGAAAGTTTAGAGTCAAAACAAAGGCTTCAAATACACAATAGTACGCATTTAGCATCATGGCTTGTCTTAAAGCTGCAAATTTAAGACTTCTTGGGATTTGTTTTTATTTCCATAAGTGTTTTATATTGATCAAGTCTGAAATTTGTCTGATTGCAGATGAGGTACACAACTTTCTGTCTCTGAAGTCTGACAAAATATATCCATGTATTTCTGATTTATATTACAGTGATTTACAAGCCCTGTAAATAGGAGCTTTTTAGGATCTGAAATCATAGTTTTTAATTAAATACCCCCACTTAAGTTACAGCATTTTTTTTATTTAATGTTTATAAAAACTCTAAAGACATTACGGCTTTTGTCAAATTTTCATGTGCTTTAAGCAGCTAAGACTAAAGAAAAGGCTAAAATACATAAAAGGTCCAAAAGGCAGCCAGGAGCCCAGATTTTTAGAAAAAAAAAGCACTCATGTTGTAGATACAAAAAACAAAAAAATAAAGATAAATATGGTCTATAGAGGACTGAGTCTAGAAATACTGAACTGACAAATTTGACTTTCTTTTAACCCACAAGTGGACAAATCAACATTAATAATGCAACAGCTTTGTGTTTTCTGATCAGATGACAATGCAGCCTCATTTCAGCTAATTAAAAAGCGGATGAAATCACCAGATATTGACTCCCAGATGATGCTCGCTTGGCTCAGTGCAACCATACATCTGTGCAACAGTTTCTCAGTTTGGTGTCTTGTGTGTGTGTTTGGACCAGTCAAATAAATGTATTGTAAAAACTTTAAGCTTAATTGAACCAACTTAGCTTTTTGAAATGCAGGTGTTACTTTACAGGAGGAAATGTATGTTGCAGTGGATCAGGGGTCAGCAAGTCTGGTCCTTGAGTACTACCATCCTGCAGGTTTTAATGTTTCCCTGGTGCAGCACACCTGACCCAAATCAATGGATCACAAACAGGCAGGTGCAGAAGATGCCAACAAGTTGGACCTTTTCATTTGAATCAAGTGCTGTACCAGGAAGCAAGATGGGAGCTCTCGAGGACCAGGATTGGTGACCCCTGCAGTAGATTTAACTGAGATTGTTTTGTTTACATCTCAATGCTTCACCTCAAAATGTTGTGCCTGCACTGTTGTAAATATCCTGATCCCAGTTTTTCAAAACCAGCCTTTTTCTCTCAGATTCTTTGGTTTTCTCTCTCCTAGACTGATGTGAAGCAAAACTCCCAACCAATACCGCCTATGTGTGGGAGTGCTTATTTAACTTCCTATGTGTACTTTTTGTGATTTTGTTCAGAAAATGGTACCTTTTGCTTGTTATTGTCATGTTATGCTGATTTAGTTTCTTATTTTGCTCAAATTTGATAAACAATGTGATAGAAATATGCAGAACTTCATGCTTTACATCCCAAAACTCAAGAACTCTCTCTCTCTCGAGGATGTCATATAAATCTGTAAATATAATGACATCAACAAGTTTAGCTGATTTCTTCCTTTTCCAGCCTTCCTGCTGAAAAAGTTTTGTCCTCCTTCTCCAGAGTTGTACTGTTTTGTGGCTCTAAATGCTGAAACCCATCCCATTTCCTCCTGCTTTGAGTCTTCCTACTTATCTGATGGCCTCCTGGCTGCAGTTGTCTTCTACATATTGCGTTAGCGATCGCTTCTCCTCTCTGGCTCAGATTCAGGAGGCGTCTGGGAGGAAATATAGTTAGCACAGTCGCCAAACTGTGCTGGTGTTCTTACTCTTACTCCCTCTCTACAAAGGACAGGCTGCCACACTGCTGCCTCTCCAACTGGCCAGCACTGTTGCGGTTGCCATGGTGATATCCTAGTGTCTTTGTGTGTGAGTAGACGGAGACACGCCACTCTTAGACACGCCCTGATGTTCCATCTTGTTGAACAGAACGGGGAGCTGTAACTCGATTAGGGGGACTTTGCAAAGACAAAGACATCCTTGTGGCTTTTAGTGACGTTGATGACTCACCTTTTTAACTGCAAGAAACTTTTTTTTTTTTTCACAACCCCTACATGACTTCTTGTGCTTCCCTCTTTTAGACCCCTTCTCCTTTCATGATGTTATCACGTTTGCTTATTTTCTTCTCCCTCCTCACTTTTATCCACCGCATCGTCTACCCCTCATTCTATCAGTCCACCCTTCTCATCCCTGCCTCCACTATATTAGCGTGCTTTGTGGAGACAAATGTGCTACTGTCGATCTCCCCCGCATGATTGGAATTTATTCTCCCTGCTGATCCAGTGTGGGTGGTCAGACCGGGATTCATTATCGTGTTTGTGTGTGCGTCCACGCATGCTAGTGACAAATCAGTGTGTCTGTGTGCATGGACGTGTTCAAACGAGAAAGGGAGCTGGAAACACTTGTGGTGTGAGAGTCATCGTGTGTGTGTGTGTGTCAGAAAACATGCACCTTCTGCACTTTGTATAGATCCCGTGGCTTGGTGTGCATGTCTTTTTGCTCATTAGGCAAACCGGCGTGGATGCAGTGAGAGGAGATGAGAGGAGAGCGTTGTGGCCTTGGCAGGAGATCCGAGGCTCGTCTGATGCCCGTTTGCATCAACGCTGTGTGGCACCTGTCAGCCCGGGACACGCACACATGGTGACGTGCTGAGATACTGTGACACTGTGTGTGTGTGTGTGTGTGTGTTATAGCCACAGTCCCTTTGGCGAAGCTCACAGCGTATAAACAGATTTTCTTTTCCTTTTGCACTCTTGTGTCTTTTTATACACGTTCTATTTCATTTATAACGCTGGCAGCCAAACTTTGAGGTGTACTCATCTCCATCTCTGTCCTTTCCCCCTGCCTTCCTCGTTCTCATCTCGCTGTCTTTACATCTGCGCCTTGTGTCCTTGAGACAACTTGGATGCCTTCCCGTGATGTTCTAATCAGCTGAATGGAGTTCACATTTGGATGCGAGCAGATTCCCAGACAGTTTCCTCCTATTAATCTCAATTCACCTTCCATAAAACACTAAAGAACTGAAGGAGACGCTCATCAGTATGTGTGTGCTTGTTTGGATTCAAGGCTCTGCTTGATCTCCAGGACGTGGAACGTATCAGAAGGGGTTTTCACACCTTCGTGACCTTAAGACCTTTCTTATGTTACAGAGGTGAACAAAGCAGTCGAGCATGTGTGCATGCCGGTGTCCATTTCTTTTCATACATTCCTCCAGGTCACAGCAGCTGTGAGTGTTACACATCTCTACGTCCTTGTTTGGTTTTCACACACACTTATTTCCCTGGCATTCAACATTTAGTACACCGGCATTACATTGGGCCCATGCATCACAGTAGGTTTACACAGTGTCCTCACTGGTACTGAAATATTTTCCACTGTCATCCTCATTTATTTCATTTTTGCTTCCTCTTCATCAATAAATCCTTAGAAACCTTAATCTGTTTGATCATATTATAGTTTTATTTGCCAGCTGCGCCGATGGTAGAGTATCAGGACTAAATGTGAACCCTGTTACCAAAGATTATGGGAGATACTTTTCTACTATATTTTCTATTAAAATGTAATTTAAAACCACTCTGTCACATTTTGTGGACTGAGTGAACACAAAATAAGGACTGAGAGGTTGGAGGTAGACTGGTGTAAGAATAAAGACTAAATGATGAGAACTGGAGACACACTGACACAGATGAAACAGGGGAAGCATGAAAATGTAGCAAATAGGGACAGAAACCAGGAGTTATTGTGCACAACTACGGAGAAGCAGGTGAAATGAATTAGCAAAGTAAACCAGGTGAGCTTTTGAACAAGAAGCAGAACAGAATGTAAAATATAAGGGGGGGTGAACAGCCAAATAAAGCAGGAAGGAGGAACAGGACTTACTGGACCAGTCATACAGGGACTGGACAGCTCGTATAAGGAAGTCTCGCTCTTCACACTAACCAGAGCACACGTAGGACTCCATGAGAGACACAGTCGAACATCTTCTCCAAGTCCACAAAACACATGGAAACATGTTGGGCAAATTCCCATTCAAATTCCAAAATGTTTTATTTTTATTTTTATTTGTATTTATTTTATTTTATTTTGGTTTTGTTTGTCGTGCTTTGCTTTACTCATAAAAAAAAAAAATAAAAAAATAAAAAATTACATCTTCCTTCATGTTAAGATTGAAATATATTTCCAAAATATCATTTTATACACCAAGAATTTCTCACCGGTCAGTTTACACCAGAAGAAACCTTTTGGATGAGAGGCTAAATGTTTTCAACTTCTTGCACTTGTTGCCTACATCTATTTCATCCACAATGTACCAATTCATGTTTTTACAGGGTCGGGAGTAACTTTCTGTTATTGCAGTAAGTGCCATACACACACACACACACGTCTGCATTAAAGAGCGATGTGTCGTTCATGACTGCACCCTCACACTGACTGTGCCATTCAGACAAAGCAGGTGCAGAAAAACAGTTTTCATGGCCTTGGTTAGCAACAGGGAGGGATTATTATCATAGTGTGCAATCCCCTGTAAATTTACAGTAAGCCTCTATAAGGATTAGTTCTAGCTTTGTTATTTCAACCATAATATTGTATGGTAATAGTTCTTATTCTATATATGGATTGATTTTAGTATATGATGGAGCCCAGGAAGAGTAGCTGCTGCTTTGTGCTGCTGCTAATGGGGATTCTAATAAAGTAGAAGAAAGAAAGCAAGCAAGAAAGCTTTGTTAATACAAAATGACAAGTGGAGAAGAACCTTTTACTGCCAGAACAATATAAGCTCTTTATTTTTAGAAACATGTGTGGAAATATCAAACATTCGTGGATTGATAGATTGATGATCATCTTCAAGAAAAAGTAGCCACTTAGCTTTCATACATGACTTTATGAGGCCTCTATACCATTAAAATGATGGGATGTACATATAACTTCAGCCTCTGTGTGTGTATGAGGTTGTAAACATGTTTACTTCTCCTATAAACAAGGTACTTTTTATATTTAAACATGAAAATCATTTGATAGTAGAGCCAACCTGATTTAGCTGCAGTCTTTAGCGCTTCCATGTTAGTTTGATTCTCGTCCGCTGCTTGTTATTATGTAGTCGTGAGTGGTAAAGTATCATTTAGTGGAGGCTCCTTTCTGATATGATGATTACAGGTTCTCACCACTTCATCCCCCACTGTGTAATTACTTCCCAATGCACATGCAGTGTCAGCCACCAGCTAGCTGATGACAGGGAGCACCACAGCGCTTTGCTGACACGGTATGGCTTCCCACAGCTTTCCCTCCCCTTCTTCATCACATCCCATAGCCAATATCCTCATCAGTTACTGCCAAAGTCCTGTTTGATGTGTGTTGTTTTTTTTTTTAAAGCCTCGCGGGAAATATTGTGTTTCTGTATGCTTGACCCACAGATCGTTCATCTTTTCACCTCACATCTTCCCTTGTTGCCTCTGTGATTTTTCAGTAACAGTTAGATTTATGAGGTGATTTATGAGCTCCTAAGGTTTGTCTTTGGATTTGTTATCACTCAAAACATTAAGTGTGTTGCTGCTTCATCAGTTTGGGATGAAGTGGTTAACTCAGGCATGATCTTGTGCACTTCAGAATTAATCCTGGTGTTTGACTTCTGTCACATCATCAATAAAAGCTAGTGACCCAGTGAGCATATCATTAGTCTACTTACAAGGGTTTAACATGCTGTATGAATCACGAGCTCCTCCAGGCCTTCTCTACACTTCTCCCTTCCCATTGTTCCAGTGCAGGTTGATCTTAGTTCAACCTTTCCAAAGAATGCTCAGCGAGACCTGCTCTGGCTTTTATAGAAGTCTCACATGGCCTTTCTATTCTTGCGTTTTGAACACTTTCCACCTTGTAGTGAATAATCTGTATTTGCTTTTTGACTTGCTGGATTTTGTGAAGGTGTTTTAATACATATGTGAGAATGCTACCTTGTTGGAGATATGAGTAATATTGTTTTAATTAAAAATAACTAATTAAAACCCAAGTTATCATAAAATAAACATCAACAGTCTGGCTGTTGATTGGATACCTGGTGTTGCTGATCTTTTTCAGACAGGTTTGTAATGTCTCTCCAGCCTCAGGATGGCCATTTTCTCCAGCAGCAGCCTCCAAATGCAGCTGCTGCAAATGTAATGTCTTCCAGAGTTTTAATTTGCCTCAACTATGAAAAGGTGATGAGGGAATAACTTGTCAGTGGAACGATCAAATCAGAAACCTTTTCAAAGTTCAGTTTCTACACATTAAGGAACTGAAATTACTGTATTGTTCCATCAAGTTTGATGTGATTTTCCTTAAATTAAAACTGAGAACTTTAAACCTGGATTCATTTCCAAATGCTGCTTCCGTAAATTTAGTGAAACAGAAAAATTGAATGTTCCTTTCTCCAAACCTATCCACTGTGAGTCTAACTGGAGTCCTGCTGGTTGCTCTGGAATGTGTCAGCTGGAATGGACACAGTTTCTACACTGAACACTTTTAATCCTCTTTTTTTATAAAGTGGAGTATGTAAGATTTTCAATATTTTCATAATAAATTAACTAAAAAATAACTACAATCATAATTACATAGTTTTTTTTAAACATGTAGGTTCCAGTCTGTCCATATTTGATGTGTTATTAAATTAAAAATGTAATTAATGACAAAGACCCTTCTTAAATGTTTGCCTACCAGTAAAAAAAAAAGTGCTTTTTGTCATTTGTCATTAATTAAACTTGTAATTTAATAACGCATCAAATATGGACAGATTGGAACCTACATGTTCAAAAAACTATCTAATTATGATTGTAGTTATTTTATTAGTTAATTCCTTTAGAAAATATTGAAAATCTTACATACTCCACCTTTAAAGGGTGCATAAACAAATATGCTTTGAAAAATTCTGGTAAAAGCAGATCCGTCAAATTTGATAAATAAACAATCAAACACTTTATTTTAAAATAGATTTCTCTTAAATTTTCTCAACTCATGTTCCCGGTATTTGTAAGGTAATAATTGTACATTTGCACAAAATAAATTACAGGTTAGAGCCAGATGACCTAAAGGACCTGTTAAAAGAAAATCATTACAAGCATCTGTTTACATTTGCTTCCTTATTTTATTCTTTTTTTTTTCTCTCTCGTGTAAACTCTCTATTTTCTGGGTAAAAGCAGAATCTTGCATTGGATAACACATTTGCAGAGCATCTTAAAATACATTTTAAATTCATTTTGCTCAACTCCCTGAAGAAAAGGAACTTCTATAAGCCAGATTTTCTTGGATACACTGATCCATGTCTGTCACTTTAAGTATGCAAACCCTTAAACACGCTTGCCTTACCTCCTTTGGTCCCTCAGGACATGATGCTACAGCTGACATATCGAGCCGACCGGCTCTTGCATTGCTGCCATGACACCTCTCACTTCTTCCTCTCATCACAAAAACCTCAAGCAGGCAACAGACGCATCTGATGGATCTGTTTACACTAAAACTCTGATTTGTTCATCTGAGATTAGACGACCTGCCCTTGCTTTGGCTCAGTGTTGTAGTTAAAGGGCTCATTACTGGTATTTGACCTGCTATTGTACGTGTATGTGTGTGGGATGAATGTTTACATTCATGTTCTCCTGGGAAACTAATGGGTTGGTCATTTCTACTCAAAGAAACACAGAAAGGGACTTTCTGCAATCTATTTAGTCATTTTAAATTTAGTCACAAACAAGTCATGTTTACAAAAAAAAAAAAAAAAAAAAAAAACATTTAAACTGCATGTTGCTTGTTATTTTACTGTTAAGTGTGGAAGTAAATATACTGCTTCTTGTATGAGATCTTGTTAACCTGAGTCGTCTTGTTAGCAGTGTCACAGAAACCAGCAGGGCTAATCCATTAAGGGCCAACCTCGGGGAGCAGGGAGATCAGGCAGTACAAATTGTCACCACTTTTCTACACAAAATCCACAGGGAGCAATTTATAGCTTGGTCTGAGCTCCGTCTTTATCCGGCATGCATTAAAACAGAGCTATGGTTGAGACATGTGATTGTGAGGTGGGGAAGTAGTGGGGAGGCACATGGAGCATGAAAGTCACAGGACATCATGAAAGAAGGGAAAACAGGAGAAAATCAGACTTGTTTTGTTTTTGCAGTAAACTTTTGGATTGGCACTGCAGGTGCTTAGACTACAAAATTAATGAATCTTAAGTGAGTCTTTCCCTCTGTCTTCAAGAAAGCTCAGGTCACCCCTCTGAAGAAACCCACACTCGACTCAGTCTCATTGGTGCTGTTCTTGTCAAAACTACTAGTGTGTGCAGTCTTCAGCAAAGTCTAGCAGTTCCTCCATGATGAAAACCTTTTTGATCCATATCAGTCTGGATTTAGGCAATGCCATTACACTGAAACTACTCTCCTGTCTGTTACCGATTCCCTCCGGCTTGCCAGATCCACTGGTCAATCCTCAGTCCTGATACTTTTGGATCTATCTGCTGCTTTTGACACAGTGATCCATCAGATTCTCCTTTGCACAATCTCTGAGCTCGGCATTTCTGGATTTGTCCTCCTGTGGTTCCCATCCTACCTCTCAGGAAGATCCTTCAGAGTATCCTGGTAAGGGGAAGTGTCCAGCTCACATGAATTGAAAATAGGGGGTGTCTCAAGGGTCGGTGCTCGGCCCTCTTCTCTTCACCCGACGCACCTTCTCACTTGTTGCAGTCACAAGCTTTCACGGCTTCTCCTACCACTGTTACGCTGATGACACTCAGCTTTTCCTCTCCTTTCCTCCGGATGAGACAACCGTCTCAATGACAATTTCAGCTTGACTTGCTCATATCTCTGCACGGATGAAGGCTCGCCACCTTCAGCTTAATCTGTCCAAGAGAGAGCTCATTGTCTGCCCAACCAATCGTTCCATATCTCCGCAATTAAATGTGAAGCTTGACTCTATCACAATTGTTCCTACGCCTGCTGCCCGGAATCTTGGTGTCATGGTGGATGACTAGTTGACCTTTAAGGTCCATGTTGCCTCAGTTGCCCGTACCTGCCGATATGCTCTCTACAACATCAAGAGAATGAGACCATACCTGACAGAACACACAACTCAGCTTTTGGTTCAGGCTCTGGTCATTTCACGCATGGATTACTGCATTTCCCTTCTTGCAAGTGTGCTGGCATACTCTGTTAACCCTTCAATGAAATACCTTGAAATTAGACATTTTAACCTAAAATTGTCCTTCTGGTATGTACCAAGACCTCCATTCTGTTGTTACAGGATTTTTTTTTTTTAATTTGTTTTCTGCTGAAAATGAAAGAAAACAAAGTTATCAAAAATAGTCACTTGCCAGATAAAGGGTTAAACCTCTGCGCCGCAACGCATCTGGTTTTCAACCAACCCAAACAAGATAATGTCACTCCGCTGCTAATCACACTTCACTGGCTTCCGGTCGCAGCATGCATCAAATTTAAAGCTTTGCTTCTGGCTTACAAAATAATAACTCAAACGGCTCCTGTCTACCTTCAATCCCTAATCCCGGCCTACACTCCCTCTCGACAGCTAAGTTCCACCAGTGAAAGACGCCTTGTGTTATCACCAATACGTGGGACTGAATCACGAGCCAGACTCTTTTCCTCTGTTGTACCACAATCATAGAATGACCTCCCAAACTCTGTCTGCTCTGCAGAGTCCTTGTCTACTTTTAAGAACAAGCTGAAGACTCAGCTCTTCAAGGAGCACTTCCACCCTTAGTTTAGCTGTATTTGCCAGAGGAATTGGAGAACTTAGCCCAGTTCTTTGCAACAAACATTATGGTGTTAATTCTTTGTATTTTAACATAGGTAATATTGTGGGGTGGGAAGGGAGACAGCCAAAGAAACAAAAATAAAGCCTGTAGCACTCCATGGAAGGACCTGTGTCCAACTGGACAGTCCGCCAGCACCTTCCTATGATGTCCTCTACTGTTTGATTTTGTGCTTGTTATTTTCACTCATATGTAAATCACTTTGGAAAAAAGCGTCTGCTAAATGACATAGAATAGAATAGAATAGAATAGAATAGAATAGAATAGAATAGAATAGAATAGAATAGAATAGAATAGGGTTTTGGTAGGAAAACTTTTAGATGTGAAAGTTAATTCCATTGCCAACACTATTTTTGGGAAATGATAGCTATGAATGATTAAGGTTCAAGGTTTTTATTTTGCCATTTGTGCATAAACTGACATTCCAAGCACACTGGAAATTTTGTGCAGAGCTCTCATGGTCATCTGCTACAGGAAAGAAAGTCAAAAAGTAAGTAAGTTAAATTAGGACAAAAGTTAAGTATAAAATATAACAGATGTATTAACTGCACAGAAAGAAGACACTATACAAGACAAATTGCACAATAGAAATAGATAGATAGAAATAGATAAGAAATAAAAGACAATATGCTGGGAATTGCACATTTATAAAGTCCCCTTCTTCTGTTCAGCCATCATTCTGACTAGGCCGATTATAGCACGTGTAGTTAGAGAGGACTTGGTGTTTGATTATTTACAAGTTCCCTGGTTATGTTCAGCCATGATTCAGACTGTGGCCGAAAGGAACCTGTTGAAAAAGCAAGTTCTGTGGGTTATGATGCTGTCTGCTCTTCCCTGTTTCAAGTTTGTACCTGCACTGTTTTTAAACCTGACAAATAAACATTTAAAGATTTTTTATTAAAACGGGGGCAAAATCTTAAATCAGGAGAGATCAATTGAACCAACTCTGAAGCACAGAGGGTGGAGAGGGGTGATATGGGGTTGCAAATGCGTGAAAGGAATTATTCTGTTGGAAACACTCAATCATGACAGGTTTCAGATTCAGATTTTAGCTATAAATCTTTTTTCATTTATTTCTTTTTACTTTAAAAAAGAGAAGAAAAAAAAACCTCAAGGCATGACATTTAAGTTATTTAATGCAATAAATCTATACTGTAGCAATGGGCTGAAAGCCAGAAAGTTCTCCCAGATTTCTCATACATATATATATATATGTATATATATATATATATATATATATAATATATATATATATATATATATATATATATATATATATATATATATATATATATATATATATATATAATGATCAAAAGATGTCATCTTTTGATCATTTTCTACCCCTGTAGAGTGTGACATGTTATCAGAATAAAAACTAAAATGTGTTAATCATTAATGGACAGCAGTTTTAATATCTGCAGGAAGGTTTACTCTCCAAAGTTAATGCCAGAACGTTGTTTCTGTGCATGCATTGTTTGGCTTTATGCATATTTCCTCTTTTTGGTTTCCTCTTAAATGTTTTTTTTTTCCTATGCACCTTTCTTATTTAATCTCTCTTTATATGTGTGTGTGTGTGTGTGTGTGTGTGTGTGTGTGTGTGTGTGTGTGTGTGTGTGTGTGTGTGTGTGTGTGTGTGTGTGTGTGTGTGTTTCAGCCACTATCATTTTAAATGAGCTAAATTGGACAGCAGCCTTAGAGGATGTTTTCCGTAAAAACAAAGAGGAAGATCCCTCTCTGCTCTGGCAGGTGTTCGGCTCTGCTACCGGGATGGCTCGGTATTACCCAGGTAAGACATAGACTGATGTAGACTTTTTCTATTACATATGTTTGCTTTTCTTCTTGACCAATGCCATCCTGCTAAACTTTGAAAGAAATACACAAAATATAGTCACCAGCCACTTCATTTGGTACACTTTGAATCTCCTTAGAGTGTCCTAAGCTGCCTTATTTCTTCATGGCATATATTCAACAATGTTTTGGAAAGATTCCTCAAAGATTTTGCTCCATATTAACATGACAGTATCACATAGTTGCTGCAGATTTGACAGAAATGAGACATAAATAAATAAGATTCTGTAAAATGTCAGATTTTTTTGCACATTGCCTTGAATCCACAGGAAAATGTCTAGAACTCCATAGAGAGGAAAGATGCAGTGTCAGCAGATGTCAGCATGGATACATGTTTAGATGTTCACAGATAAGTCTGTGAATTGTAGTCCCAGTTTCCTGTTTTTTATCTGACAAGAGTAGCATCCGGTGTGGTTTTTCTGCTGCTGTAGACTTCTGCTTCATGCTGCATGTGTTGTGTGTTCAGGATGGATGGAACCAGTGGTTATTTGAATTACTAGCTCCTTTCTATCATCTCCAACCAGTCTGCCCATTCTCAGCTGACCTCTGACATCATTAAGACATTTTCATCCAGACAACTGCTGGTCACCGGGTATTTTCTCTTTTTTTAAACCATTCTCTATAGACCCCAGAGATGGTTGTCTGAAAATCCCAGTAGATCAGGATCTTCCCACTCAGACCAGCCTGTCTACTACTACCAACAAAGCCACATTTAAATCCCTTTTCTTCCTCATTCTGATCTCAATTTGAACTTTAGCAAGTTGTCTTCAGCATGTCTACACGACTAAATGCACTAAGTCCTACCATGTGCAGGAAGATTCAAGCAGTTAATCAGGTGTACTTAATAAAATGGCCGATAAGTATGCACTAGAAGAAGTATAGTGATATCTTTCCTGATATATTATGCAATACTTGCAGTCTTTTTCATTCCTTTAAGTTGTCATTTAACTTAAAATCTCAGATAATCAGCATTATTTTACATTTAACTAGTATCTGAATATTTTGATGCCCTGTTGCTGTTACCATTTTAGGCTTTTGCATTCAAAACTGATGTACAAGGTGAGGATCCAACAACAGTAGTGTATATGAGAGGTCAAGCATTTAAAGCTATGTTGTAGTCAGTTTGTTGTTGTCAATCTGTTGTAAGCTAATTTAAATGTTGTAGTCAAATTAGCCAGAGACCAAACATGTATGAGAAACTAGTTTCTCCTGCTTACACTGAAGGAAATGTACTTTCATTTGCCAAATTCCAGCTTCTCCTTGGCTGGACACAAGCAAATCCCCTGACAAGATCGATCTATACGACGTGCGAAGACGGCCGTGGTGAGTGCAGCTGCTTCGCAAAGCATGTTTGTGTCTGTGATATATTTAGTTTTCCTAAAGTTGCAGTTTGTTAGACCGTCCTGACTTACTTCAGTTGTTGCTTATTCTGATTATGTACCTTCAAGTTTAGATGAAAGAAATTTAACTGTCTGGCTGAAGTCAGATCTTCCCACGTAAACAGATCAGAGCTCTGTGATAATTAATCAACAGCACGTCTTCATTTGATGGAAATCTTCTGGATGCTGCTGATCTTTACATTGTTCAGTTTCATTTGTTTCACACACACACACACACACACACACACAAACACGCATACACTGACACACCAGTAGCTACTGAGCTCACTTATAATAGACATAGAGACATCAGATTTCTATGAAAAGTATGAGCTACATTAATTATAAATCATAAAAATGTCTTTTGTACGTCCTTTTCTGTGCACATGAACATGAGTACACTCAGCATGTGTGATCTGTGTATTGTATGTCCATTATTACTCACCAGGTACATTCAGGGGGCGGCGTCACCCAAGGACATGCTGATCCTGGTGGATGCGTGAGTGATGACCTTATGATTCATCCCTTACAGTCAGATTTTATTTTCCTTAGTGCATGAGGAGGCCTGCGATGCTAACGCTGTGACTGACTGTGTTCCGCTGGGCGCTGCAGCTCTGAGCTCATCTGTGACCCTGAGAAATAAAAAGCCCAGCGGTCTGTGCCCAGTGCATACACCACTTTTTATTTGTCTCCCGCTGTGATTTATGCATTTCAAGTTAAAATCTTGAACAGCTGAAATGTTCTTGCTTTGTTCTGTAGAAAATTGTTCAGGGTCTGGTCAGATTATTTAACACTTAGCATATTTTAAGAATACACAATGCAAGGATTTTGATTTAAAGATCGTTTTGAAGTTCAACATACAAAACAGGCCTTTACTTTTTTTAGTCTTTTCTGTTTTTAATCAAGAGTTATAAACTGGGCCATTTTTTCTGTCTTCTGGCCAGAAAAAGCTCCGTGTAGAAATGAAGCCAGAACTAAAAATGATCAAACTTTTTTCCTCAAGATGAAGATGATTGAAGAACTGTTTTATTTACTGTTCACCCTGCCTAATTTTTGGAATAGCCTTACCTGAATTACAGACCAGGAAATCCAGTTTCTAATTGCTTTTTCTTGTCCTGTTAGATTGAGAACTGAGAGGCTAATCGGCATTGTCCACATGGTCCTTTACAGAAAAAGACATAAACATGATCCTGTAAAAATTTCAGGTTTTTTCATAAAGGTTGCATTGTTTTAAATCCACATAAATATGTCTACACCCCTATTCAGTGTCAGCAGATGGCAGCGTGGAAACATGCTTTTGATGCTGATTTGAACTAAAAACTGCACTTATTGAAATTGTTAATTTCTCAAATTAGTTTTGTTTACACTGAGGTTTGGTTCCAGTTTCCGCAACCAGGGACAAATAAATACATAAAATGTGATGCATGAGAACCTTGATTTTTACTTGCTCGACTTTAAATCACATGAAGTTTATTGATGGATGCATTAAATCATTTCACTCCTCCGTTTTTGTGAAAATAAACTCTTTTTAGTCCCTTTCTAGTTGTTTTTGTGCCAGAGCAATGTAAGCTCTTTATTTTTAAATACACCTGTGAAAATATCCAACATTCATAGTTTGAAAGATTGATGGTTGATTGCAATGATGATAATCAATCCATCCACTTTCCTAAGTGACAGGGAGTACTCCTCTGGAGAACATTTACTCTTCTTTTTGTTTTATGTGTGTTACAAAAACAACCTCTGGCGGTTAAAAGTGAAGCCAATGTGGGAGTGTATAAAAATGCAGTTCCCCATTTATCCACTAGGGGCTGTATAACAGAGCAAATCCCCATAGACTCCCATGTTAAAAAGGGCAACTTCACAGCAGAAGTAAGCATGTTTACAGCCTGGTTACAAAACTTAAATTTTCGGTTAATAGGTCAGGTTTACCTCCATGACAACTGTTGGGGAAGGGAATTTTTTTCTAACTCGCCCATTTAAAAGTAAATTAATCTCAAAATTTGACACATTTAGGGGCATGTACTTTTGATTGACAGGTACCCGACCTCCTGCTTCAAGTAAAAAGAACATAGAACAAGCGTGGTTTTTCGCCGATTAACAGCGTGACTTAGCTTTAGCCTGCTAACCTCTGTTAGTTTGTCAGCCCCTGTTATCTCTGGGTTAGCTCAGTAAGCGTGGAGTTCACTCAATGTCAATCATCCACTATGACGCTCTCAGCTCCACCTCTTTGCCCATATTTGTATTTTCCGGGGGAGACGACACGCATGCCTCTACCAAGATGGCGATGGTAGGAACCGCCCACCGAGCTTCAATTCAGCTCTTCAACAAACAGCCGAGAAAGAGAAAATCGTTGGTCGAAAAAGCTGCGAAGAAAAAAGCCTTGGATCACACAAGGAGCAAAACCAGAGGGGGAGGAGCCAAGACATGGCGCCACTTTCAAATCTTGCTCGCTCACCAACATTACCTACCCCAGCTTTAGTCGTGCAAATACAACAATGCACACCTAATTTCCCTGAGTTCTCTGTGAAATAGGATATAAAAAGAACAATGATAGTTGTGTCCCACATGTCAGGATTGACCCCAACACATGAAACATGTGAAGATGTATTTTGCTGATCAAGCTGCAGTTTTAATGCAAGTCTTTGCTGTTGTGAGATAGCTAAATATGCATCAGTTAGAGCCCAAAAAAGTCTGAAAATGAAGAGATTCAGGCAGCTGTTTTTAAGCATTTTATTGCTATAAATGAACAACTGTAAAGTTCATTTAAAAAGCATTTACAACTTCTTCTCTGTTTTGTGGTTTATGATTTCTAATGACAAACATTTCTCCAACCTGCAGGAGTGGAAGCGTGTCAGGTCTCACCCTCAAACTCATCAAAACATCCATCAGCAAGATGCTGGAGACCCTGTCTGATGATGACTTTGTGAACGTGGTTTCTGTGAGTTTTCGCTCTGATAATGCTTTTCCAATCAGTCTAGAAAGTTTCTTTTTGTTCTTTGCACACACACTAATGAATCTTTATACAGCTTGACCCTTGTGATCTGATTTAAATATGCTCCTTTTATCAACTCAGTTATCATTATTGTGGCTGAATATGTGTGTGTGCAGCATGTCTGTATATATGCACAGTATTTGTGTGTTTTATTCAGGGGGAATCCACATGTTTGCATTTGAGGAAGCCCTGAAACACTGCATGAAATTGCACACTTTTGACAAATCAAAGTGTGCTGCATTTCTGAGTCACTCTTCCAATCTGTGGGAAGTAATGGAAAAGGTTTTGCTTGCCAAATTGAGATTCTGCAGAAACCTCAATCATCAAAGTTTTCCTGGCATTAAGTAGAGGAAATATTCATCCATTATCATTTAAAGTTACATCGCCCTCTCAGTTTGAAGCATTTCTTTCTCCCAGCGATGTTATTTGTAGAAGGAAAAATAACGCCAATTTAAAGGTGGCTATTTGGCTTCAAATTAAATAGTTTGTAGCTAATCTCCAAGATATATTGCAGGCATTTACACTAGATGTGATTATCCCTGAAACGCAAAGGGCATCCCTAACTTCATTTTGTGCCTCAACATGCCATGTTGCTAAGCAACCATCAAGCTCCACTTCTGTCTGTTACTTAGTAAGTGTAATTTAGTAAAGCTAACCTTGTTCATGGTCTAAAGAAGAGTTTTGCAGAACACCAGAAGGCTGTTTTAATAACTTATTGTATTATTATATACACGAAGAGGGATGCTGGGAAAATGTTATCAGAGTTTCATTCATGTTACTCCTTTAAGCATCTTGTTGGTCCTTTTTTCATGCAACTTTTCACTTTAATCTGGGATGTCTTACAAAATTGAAAAGAAAAAAAAAGTGTTTTTACTTAGCATTTATTATAACCTACCAGAATTTAAAATTCAGGAAGCAAAATGTCTGAATAAATATATTATTAGTATGCTTCATTTAATTGGACTTTTTTCACTTTTTTCATGTAGTTGGACTCATAAGTTCAACCAGTGTAACGTCCCCATATATTGCAGTTGCAATATTTTTATTATATTTTTTATACATGAAGATTTTATTTTCATTCATTCATTCATTCATTCATTTTCCAAACCGCTTAATCCAATTCAGGGTCACGGGGAAGCTGGAGCCTATCCCAGCTGGCTTTGGGCAACAGGCAGGGTACACCCTGGACAGCTCGCCAGTCCATCGCAGGGCCACACACAGAGAGACGAACAACCACACTCACGCTCACACTCACTCCTAGGGGCAATTTAGAGTGACCAATTAACCTATCATGCATGTCTTTTGGATGGTGGGAGGAAGCCGGAGTACCCGGAGAGAACCCACGCATACACGGGGAGAACATGCAAACTCCACACAGAAAGGCCACTGACCAAACCAGCCAAGGATTGAACCAGCGACCTTCTTGCTGTGAGGCCACAGTGCTAACCACTGCGCCACCGTGCAGCCAAGATTTTATTTTATTTTATTTATTTTTTGTGTTTTATTATTTTATTTATATCTTTATTTTGACTTTCTTTTCTTAATTTCATTTATTTTATTTTTTATTTATTTTTATTTAATTTTACTTCATAGAGAATTATTCATAGCGTTATTTGAGGGCCTTTATTGTGTTTATCAGCATGTTTTGCATTAAATTCAAAGTTTTTACACACAGAAACAAAGGCTTTTCCTCCAATAAAATGAGTTAAGTGCTCCATTTAAAAAAAACAAAAAAATCTTTTTGCAAAGCTAGAAAAGAAGCTGTAACAAGGTAGCAAAGCGGTATTTCCTTTGTTAAGATAAAGTGACGTAACAATATTTCTAAGACAGTGCAGTCTGGTTTGTGTATCTGCAGACTGCTCAGGTAAATGCAACCTGGCTCAGGATATATCATGCACTTAACTCTGCTCAGTCTAAAATCTCCTTTCTCCTAATTGCTTCTTCTTTGTCCTCCCTCTTGTCTCTATTGATGTCAGGGACCATGAATTACACTGCTTTCCAGATGAAATATTAATAACATTTTCTTCTACTTCCCTTAATAAAGCATTGGGTTTGTGTTTTTGTTTGGCCGTTTGAAATCAGTTCAGTGAAATGATCTTGGAAGTTAATGAAATTAAGCAGCAGTATAATAAGTGTATCGATGGCCTCCAGCTCAGTTTGCTCAGCATCCAGAGGCAATCGAAGCTTTCTGAATGGCTGGCAGCTTCCAGTGAAACACAGTAATGTATTTACAGAGCTTTTAGCTCTGATGCCTGTTTCTCAGGACTTTCATAAGTTTCTAGCTGAAACATTACTATTTTTGTATGGTTTTTTTTTGTATTAACGCATACATTTTCAACGTTTTAAAAAGATTTTTTTATATCTTTTTGACGATCTCACTAACACACACAAACTGACACACACTTCATGTGTGAAAAAAATAAATAAAATCCCTGAAGATATATTTCTCCTAAAAATCTGTCAGGCTTGTTTACGACTTTGGAAAAAAGTCTGAGGCAACACAGAAACAACACCATCCAGTGTTCAAAAGACATAAACAAAGATTTAGTCGAATATTGCCCTTATGAGTAGGGCCCTAGTTTTATTTCCTCTATCTTAAACATCAAAAAACACATTAATTCATCATATTATCTTTCTTCCAAGTTGCTGTTCAACAATTTGTCTGGATTTCTTATATCGGAAATACTTAGGCTTCCTCAGCTCTGTGCTCTCTGTACATCTCATTTTAAACTCTCCGTCAGTTTAAAATGACATCACATGTTGCATATTCATGCATGACAACATTATATTTGTAAATGAACCACTTCAATGGATGTTGACGAGTCATCTAATACATTACCACTCACTGAAGAATAAATATAAGATATAACGGACCATAAATGGAGGCATTGTAAATACAGAAGTTTGACTTTATAGCAAAAGAAAATGATAAATCTACATTTCATAAAATATTTACATAACATAATTATGATTGTATAGTTTATAAATATTATGTAGAATACATTCAAATAAATCAAATATATTCAAAATATCACTAATAAACAAAAAAAAATATCATTGCATGTGTCTGTAGAGTTAAAATACTGTATTTTTAAAAAAAAAAAAAAAAGTGGCATAATTTTTTATTAATCCATGCATGAAAGGGTTCAGATTACATACCTTAGCTCCTGGAAATAACACGCATGTGCGGACCAGCTCCTGTATGTGTGCATCTTCTGTCTGGTGCAGATGTTTGACATGGAGAGTGTCTGGAGAATAATCATAATTCGAGGAAGGGTGCATGCAAGGCTAAAACAGATGCTGGGTGTTAATGAGCCTTGAGTCACCCTTTGTACACATAGTGCGTATGTGTGTGTGTGTGTGTGTGTGTGTGTGCTGGTGAATGGGCATGTGGATATGTGCATGAATTGACTGGGTTCCATCTGTTCTTCCATATAAACTATTCACCAACACTAACCTGCAGAGTCTTCACGTTGGACAGTGTGAATGTGTTTTAACCACTTGCAGTTGCACCATAATTCTTCCATAATCAATCTCTCTGTTCTGTTCTTCTCTCACCTCCTTACGCCACTGTTTCCACATCCCTTCCTGCTCCTTCCAATCCTTCCTTCTGCTCCTATAGCTCCCTTCGGTCTGTGCAGATTTGACTCGATTTCATTTCACACATGCCAGCTTGTTTGTGTGATTAAAGTAGATTCTCCTTACTTAAAAGCATTTGTGTATTATGACTGTTTCTCATTTTGAAATGTCGCTTCCTATATGGTTAAGGGACATTGTATGACTGCAACGAAGGGGGACAAAACGGCCACATATTTAACAGCAAATATGTGCAAGTTCCTTCCCTCCACTTCCCGTCAATCCTCCTTCCCTTTTCCCCTCAGTTCAACAAAAGTGCCAAGTCTGCAGCATGCTTCGACCACCTGGTGCAGGCCAACGAGAGGAATAAGAAGATCCTGAAAGAAGCTGTGCAGAAGATCAAAGCAGAAGGGATCACCAACTACACCAGCGGCTTCGAGCTGGCGTTTGGCCAGCTCGCACAGGTGTGAATTTATTTAAGCCCACTTTGTTTCTAAGTGGAATTATAAAAATAAGAAAAGTTGGAGGATCTGACAGCTCAAAGAGTGAGTATGTGTCGACCTCTTCTGGTCGTTTTTAATGTTGCACGTCCATCAGAGAGCTTTCTGCCCTGCAGCTGCCTTTTACTCTTTTTTTTATCCTTTATTTATGTATTTATTCTGTGTCAACCAGATGAACGTCGCGAGGGCCGACTGTAACAAGATCATCATGCTGTTCACTGATGGAGGGGAGGAGAGGGCAGAGGAGATCTTTCAAAAATTCAACCAAAAGCAAGCGGTACTGTGCTAAAACCGGTTCTGTAGAAATGAGTAGAGTTGCTTTTTGTTATTGTGATGTATCTAGTTTTTAAATAAAGTTTTTGATGGGTAACTAGTTTTTCCTCACCTTCCTCCATAGGTGCGCATCTTCACATTTTCAGTAGGTCAACACAGCTACGACAAAGGACCGATAAAGTGGATGGCCTGCGCTAACAAAGGTAAAAGCTTGCATTACAGATCCACTTACAAAAGATTAAAGATTTACATGGGAGTTATTTTGTTAACTGATCTGGAGGTCATTAGGCATAAAAAAGCCTCCTGACTAAAAGAAGAAACCAGTGTTGTGTGAAGGTACTACTTTATGTTGCAGCTTTAGGCCATTACTGCAGTCAATTCTTATTTCTTTGCTGGAATAATGCAATTTCACAAGAATTTTATTATATTTTTGCACTAACACTACCATCCTCAGAGATGTGTGGAAAAAATTAAACAAATCGTTCAAATTTTGGGCTTTTTGCATCAAACGAAAGGTTTCAGACCTAAAGGATTAACCTCAGAAGATGAGCAGCATTTTAAGGCTATTTTCTTGAGACAGAAAAAAGCTGAATTAAGTACTGATGCAGGAGCTGAGAAAGACTGTGGACTTTCTGTTGAATCATTTACTGTTCACCTAAACTTTATTGGAAATTATCTATATGAAAAACAACTGTCAGCAAGTCGTTTGTAAGGAAAATAAATGACACACGAACAGGAATGAAAATCTGTGGCAAACAGTTTTATGTTATAATCAGTCCTCAACATCCGAGGACAAAATGCAGAAAGTTCTTCAAGAAACATGGAAAACTATTTCTGTACACTGCTTAAAGAAATTATGGGAAAAAAGCAAGTTAAAAACCAGAGGTGTATGAAGTAAAAATAAAGTAGAAGTCCTACCATGTTTTTGGATCTAACAGTGCATTTAGAACAAGTGTTTTCACTAAAAGGCTCATCTACCTGCAGTAGAGTTAAGCTGATTGAATTCACCTGGTTTAGTCACTGGTTGGAGAGCCCTGCCGGACAGGACTTGTACTTTCTACTCCTATTATACACCTCTGTTAAAAACCAACAACAAGTAAAAGATTGCCTTCCGACTGTGTTCGGCTCCTTTTACAAATTCTCTTTTGCCTTGTCGACTGAATCTTCATTCATATTTAAATGTTTCAACAATTAGCTGCAAATTTTCTTTCTTTTTATGACAATATAAAGAGTTCTGCTCAATTCTGTACAACTTCAGGCAGGCAGCACAAATTGTATTACTGTCATACGATCAGAAAACAACCAAGAAACTTTCTTTAACTACATCAACTCATTTTAATGTCTTATTTTGAGCTTTTTTGTCATAATAACCTGATTTCACTGTCTCAGGTTATTACTATGAGATCCCATCAATAGGTGCCATTCGGATAAACACTCAGGTAAACACACATTCAGTGATGATCATCCCTGCTGCCTCTTTTCTTGTGTTTTGCGCCCTCTTGTGGTGAAACGGCTGACAGGCAGGCTGTAAAATATGTTAAAAAGTCTTTTTTTTATCCTCTTGCCAGGAATACTTGGATATTTTGGGTCGACCTATGGTCAGATTTGACAAAAAGGCCAAACAGGTTCAATGGACCAATGTCTACCCAGATGCACTGGTATGCATGTCATATGGTTCAACTGGCTTGTGTTTTGTGATATTTACATTATTACTCTGTTGAAAGACCAAACTTTGAGAAGTAAATAACGGCACTGTTGGTTTTTTCTTGTCATACTAAACATTTACTGCCCTGTTATGCTGTTAAACTCAACTGTGTCTGAGGACTGTTTGCAATCATGCAAAAAAAAAATTTCTTTTATTTTATTTCTAGGCAGCAGTGATAAGATAAGACAGATGAAGGAAGTTTTACATGTTAATATTTTTTTACTAAGAGACTTTAGAGGGCTTTTTTTCTTTAAATCAGAGAATGTTTTAGTGATAAATTGAACAATATCAGTCTTAGTTTCTCTGCTGAATTAATCCCATATTTAAATTATAGCTGAGATATTGTTTGTCCAATCTTTCAGGAGCTCGGCCTTGTGATCACAGGAACTCTGCCCGTCTTCAACAAGACAGGCCCACAGGTATGCAAACATTTTGCATTCTCACTTTACTTCTTGTCTGCTTTTGTGCGATTTTCTTTCACCAGATGCAGCAGTAACCTACCCTATATAGGAAATCATTACAGGTTATGTAAACATCACAGGATTCACTTCATTATTTCTTTGTATTTTCCCGTGAAATGGGAAAAATTCTTAATCTAAGTCAAGCACAACCTTAGACAAATGTCTAGTCTTTGTCACAGTACATTGAGAGCTGCTAGAATTTGTTGATGCTCAGCCCTCATGCCATCCTGGCATATTGTTTCTGTTTTCTGGGATCATTGTCCTGTGACATTACACAAAATTAGCCAAGATTTAGCTGTCAAACAACTCCTGAGGTCCTGTACCTGCAAAACAATACCAAATCAGCATCACCACGTTCAACTTTTGCTATGGGGTGTTTAAACTGACACACTCCATTTGGTTTTTGGCCATCGGGCACAAACATCTCCACACCAAAAAAGTCAAGTTTTGTTTTTTGTTTTTTTTTGCAAAGAGATATCCAGATTTCCAGAAGTCTTGCTGTATTTTTAGATGCAAGTCTACAAACTTAAGTCCTGCCATGTTCTCTTTAAGAGAAGAGGCTTTCTTCTGGCCTCTTCTTGTTACAAGCGAGCCATACTTGTTAAGTCTCACTCTGGTTTCCTTCCCATTAACTTCAACATCAGCACTAACTGAGGCCTGGAGAATCTGAGGTGCAATCATTTGGGTTGTTTTAGCTATTCCTCGGAGCATTGTACAGTCTGACCCTGGGCCGTACTTGCTGGAACAGACACTGCTGAAAATTGGCAACTGCTACAATGTTTTCCAATTGGGAATAATCTTCCTCCCTGTTGAATGATGGACTCCAAACTGTTTGGAAATGGCCTGATAACCCTTCCCAGACTGATGAGTATCAGCAACGTCTCTACTTTGGCCCAGTATATAAAAAGATTAAATTAAAGAAGGTTGCACTTTCTTCTAAATATACACCCAGTTGGTAACGTTTCTTCTTTCTCATTTTCTTCTGTGTTGGATGAGTTTTTATTTTTTCTGTGTTGTTCTTTTTAAAGTTCATTAAATGTGAGTCATCTAGTCAGGCATGAAGGTATATGCTGCCATCCATAGATATTATCTCCCCAACAAGTTTAAAACAGATGCAGCCCCATATCATCACACTCCCATCTCTGTGCATTGATATTATAGGCCTGTCCAGTTCCATAACAAGTATGCAGGGGCTCATCAAAGCAAGTGAAGAATATACATATTTATATCTAGTTTTTCTGACAACATCAGTAGGAATTAATCTCTTTTTAAATCTAAGCTGTAAAAAGATTGTCTTATAGATCTGCGCTGCAAGTTTTTGCGTTGACTCCTCTCTTTTCAAATTAAATCATGCATAATTTAATCATTTGCCATTTTAGTTTTGTAACACATCAGTTTTATATTGTGAATGTTATCTGTGCTTATTCCCATGTTGCCTCCTTGTGTCTCCCATTGCTTCCATCATGTCTGCTTTTGCTCCAATGACTAAATTGACTGTATTTCTGACACATTGACCCTGTGAGAGAATTTCACCGTGTGGTTTTTGGAACATGTTATAATGTTTGCCAGACCAAAAACATAAACATCCAACATGAATGCGCTCTACTATTGTCCCATCTTTAGCTTTTATCCTCTGCTTTTTAGTGGTTTTTCTTCATATCCTCTGTTGACGCTAAGGTCCCCCCACCCCCCCCCAAAAAAAAAGCTCTCCACATGAGAGAATCTAGGATGTCATACTGCAGAAATCAAAAAGAAATCAATCCTGCAGATCAGTGAGAAACGACCCGGTAGCTAAGTGCTTCAAGATGAGTTTACATGTCTACCTCGAAGGACTCCGGCCTATCTCCAGCTCGACTGAAAGAAAGCTTGTGAATGCTTTGTCAGTGACTCACCGCAGCACACGGAGCTTTGGGGAATGAAACTGTCCAGATTTTGAGTGGAACCATTTCCTTGAAATCCTTCAGAATGTGCAGAGGGACTTGACTCATCCAGGAAGAACAACGAGAATCATGAGACAGTCTTGCACTTACTCTTAGTGTCCCTGACTTTTATGATTGTCTCACGGTTTCCTCTTAGAAGTCTCAAAACCAGCTTATCTTGGGGGTTATGGCTGTAGATGTCTCCCTGGAAGATATCAAGAAAATGACTCCTCGGTTTACAGTAAGAAAACACTTTGAATACCTGGATGCAACAATTAGTGCCCAAGCTTTTCATTCCTCCTCAGACATTTGTTTGTTTGTTTTTTTTAGTTTGGACCAAATGGCTACTACTTTGCTATGGATCCAAATGGATATGTGGTGCTTCACCCTAATCTTCAGCCAGTGGTAAGACAAGACACACATTTCCTTTATTTTTTCTTGTAACTGACTGTCCAGGCTAAATTAAAGCCAGGCAAAGAAAGAGTCCTTCATTTCTCACTTAGATTTAAAAGCAGTTTTTCTCCCGTGTTTATGAAGTGGTGAAAACACTAAAATACATAAAGAGTTGGTTTTACCATTTAGAAAACAAGTATTAGTTTTCTGTGAAAGACCAAAGGAGGTGAAACAGAATATTGAGCTTAGCAACTCGTGCCGTGAATGGTCAGCCTTCAGGTTTTTTGCAACAAGCAACATGGCTAAATCCGCTCAGACAGCGTGCAACAATGAGCCATGCTTGCTCCAACTTTTAGCTCCACTTATCCTCTGCTTACTTCACACATACAGTAGTTATTGTTGTTTAATATCCCATTTCTGTTTAAATTATTGAGGATGACCTCAAATATGTCACATTTCATCAAGAATTTGGGGTTAAAAGTATTACAACTCTACCCACATTCTGCTGCCCATTTATACACTCAAACTTTGTCCCACTTACACAGCTAGAGCTCAGACCATTTCCACCAATTTTAAAAAATTTATGTGTCCACAATTCCTTCCAGATATCTCCCAAATTGTAATGGATTCTAAATTAAACTAAGATACTTTTGTCTAAATAAAAATACACAAAAATCTGCAAAAACTAGAGATGTTATTGGTCGATATCGACATTAAAATTCAATATCGGAAATTATTGGTATCTGATTTTTTTTTTTTTTTTTTGCGTCACCTGTGTGACCTTTTAATTTTGTTTGCTTTGTCGTTTTATATTCATGTTTGAGTCATTATCTAATTACTGTTTGAAATAAACAACAGCAACTTTACACAACATACACATATCATGTATCAAACTCTTCAGTCAAGTCTCCTCTAAGTCATAATAACTAAATATAAGAGATTACATGTATAGTTTTCCAGAGATTTATTTTTGTTTGGCACAACTTGCTCCAAAAATATCAGTATCGGTTCATATCGGTATTGGAAATTAAGAGTTGGACAAAATTGATATATTAGATATCGGTAAAAAAGTAAATATTGAATATCTCGAGCAAAAACATAACCTTCTTGGCGGATGTAAGAAGTCTCCTGCTACAACTACAGTCTAAATATGTAGCGTATTCCAGAGGCCCTGAAACACTGCGTCAAGTCAGGGTGGAAAAAAGATTCGACACACAAAACAAATTATTTGAATGAAGCTGCGAATAGGAAACAAAGCGATGCCAAACTGTGCTCCCAAACAAAGAATTTTGGTGAATTAAAGCTTGTCGGGAAGCTTTTATTGCGTTTCAGTAACACCTGAAATTGTCTTCAGCTGTTGTAGTATGACCTTCTCCTCACTTCATCTTCTACTCAGCTGTGATATAAATGCAGAGGAATGCATAAGAATGGAGAGCGAGAGCAGCAAAACAACAGTCGACACCAGGAGGTGACCAACTCCGTGTCCTGCACGTGTTCGTAGTTTCCCTGCTGCAACATACCTCACTCAAATCAATGGGTAATTGGCAGCCTTATTCAGAGCTTCACATTATTAAACTCTGCACAAGTCAGCTAATTAATTCTGGTGTGCAGCAGGTTTGTTGCAGCAGGGAAACTCCCAACACATGCAGGACTGCGGCTCTCTGGGACCAAAGTTGGCCACCCACTGGCTGAGACCGTCATGCTGAGCTGAGTAAAAACTAATGCACACTAATAAAATTATATAAGCCTTTAATTTGAAAATGGTAACAAATGATTAAAGGTGTGCTGCAAGTAATAATGCTAATCCTGTTTTCTGGTGGTGATCTCTGAAATTAATCTTTGTTACCGTATGTGTGAAGCCGTCTGATTCACCTTTCTTTGAAACTGTAATAAATACAAAATCGCCGACTAAACTTTTAACCAGACAGTCCACCCTGACCACACCCTTAGATCTTTTATTTTTTATCTATCCACTGATTGATTAGATTAGATTCTCTTGGCTGCATTAAAATTAACCCACATCATGTTATGGCTGATGACTGTAACAGATGTTAACAAGGAAAAAAAAAACGCTTTTCTTTCTGTTCCAGTTTCCTAAACACATGAGAGAGAAAAAGATTTAGATCAAATTTATTGTGTTTAAATCTGTGTTTTGCCTGTGGAAAAGGTTCAAACTATCATATGGTGGGATAAACATGGCATTACTCGATTATTTACAATCTTTTTAGAGTGAGAACAGACGGTGCTTTATGTTTTTTAAAGCCCATAAGAATTTCCTTCTTTGAGTTTAAGAAATATTCCATTATTGCATGTTAGAAAAATGTTGCTTTGCAGAGAAGTTGTTGTGCATATCAGACATGACATGTAAGTAATAAGATGCTCTTTGATTAGGAGTCTGGCGTAGCGTCCCTTCTTTCATTCCTGTGTTTTCCTAAATTGCTTTACTGGCTGTATTTGCATATTTGGCAGACTTTTGGCTTCTCTCTTTAATTTTTTTTACAAACCTCATAATCATCTGGTTGCCTGATGATGTTTATTTACTGGGTAAAATATCTTACCAAACTGTGAAAGATAGGCTCTCTGGTACATTGCATCTTATTTAGATTGGCTTTAGATTGGCTTCAGATAAATGATTGTTTTGGAGGCGAGGCTCTGTGAGTTAGAAGCCCAGCTCCGCACTCAGTTAGGGAAGCAGTTAGTCAGCAAGCCCCCATTAGCCAGTGCGGCGCTACCAGCCAGGGCAGCCATCCCGAGCCGTCCCTCAGCAGTTCCCACGCAGCCGGGAGCCGAGGCGGGCTGGACGACGGTCAGGCGGAAGCGTAGCCCCAAACCAAAACCCACTGGCCACCACCGACCTGTTCACGTTTCTAACAGATTTTCCCCGCTCGGTGACACACCCGCTGAGGCAGAAACCCTGATTATAGGTAGTTCCATAGTCAGAAACGTGGCTCTAGAGACACCGGGGACCATAGTCAAATGCATTCCTGGGGCCAGAGCGGGCGACGTCGAATCGTATTTGAAACTGCTGGCTAAGGCTAAACGTAAATACCGTAAGATTGTAATTCACGTCGGCGGTAACGACACCCGGTTACGCCAATCGGAGGTCACTAAAATTAATGTTGCTTCGGTGTGTAACTTTGCCAAGAGCATGTCGGACTCCGTAGTTTTCTCTGGTCCCTTGCCAAATTTCAGCAGCGATGACATGTTTAGCCGCATGTCATCCTTCAACCGCTGGTTGTCTAGGTGGTGTCCCGATAACAACGTGGGTTTTATAGATAATTGGAGCGCTTTTTGGGGAAAGCCTGGTCTTATTAGGAGAGATGGCATCCATCCCACGTTGGATGGAGCCGCTCTCTTATCTAGCAATATGGACTCTTTTATTAGTCAGCTAAATTGACAACTCAGGGTTGGGACCAGGAGGCAGAATTGTAGTCCTACACACTTTTCTGCTGCTTCCCACCTGCCGCCGCCCACCCAAAACCCCATTCCGACCTTATACAACTTCCCAGCAGTAAGAATTAAACAACACAAAAACACTTCTGTGGTTAATCGTGAAAACCTCATAAAAATAAAAACAATGGATCTAATAAAATCTGAAAATAAGACAATAAAGTGTGGCCTACTGAATATTAGATCCCTCCCAAATAAGTCTTTATTAGTCAATGACTTGATAGGTGATCACCACATTGATTTATTCTGTCTTACGGAAACCTGGTTACAGCAAGAGGATTATGTTAGTATTAATGAAGCTACGCCAGCTAACTATTTAAACTTTCACATTCCTAGAACTACAGGCAGAGGAGGAGGTGTTGCAGCTATCTTTAAGTCAGAATTTTTAATTAATCCTACGCACAGAACTAACTATAAATCCTTTGAATTCCTGACATTAAATTTATCTCATCCAAAATGGAATTCAGAGAAACCGCTCCTTTTAGCATTAGTGTATCGCCCACCTGGACCTTACTCCGAGTTTCTGACCGAATTCTCTGATCTCTTGTCTGAGTTAGTGCTGACTACTGATAAGGTCATTGTACTAGGTGATTTTAATATTCATGTTGACGATGAAAATGATAGTTTAAACATTTCCTTTAGCTCTATTCTAAACTCAATTGGGTTTTCACAAAATGTCAATGGAGCCACTCACTCTCATGGTCATACTCTTGATCTTGTTCTAACATATGGTATTGAGACTGATAAGCTCAAAGTATTTCCTCAAAACCCTGTCTTGTCCGATCACTTCTTATTAACCTTTGAATTCACTTTATTTGATTACTCACTGACCAAAAATAAATTCTACTATAGTAGATGTTTATCAGACAATAATATTACAAAATTTAAACAATCAATTGAATCAATTTTTTCACATCTACCATGTGTTAGCATGACTGAGAGTCCCCCTTTAAGCTTTACTCCCACTCAGATTGATCAACATGCTGATACTATAACAGCTTCAATGCGTACAACCTTGGATAATGTTGCTCCCCTAAAGAAGAAGAAATTAGGTAAGATTATGAAGGCTCCCTGGTTTAATTCCCAGCTTCGAGTTCTAAAACAGGCATCAAGGCGTTTGGAAAACAGATGGCGTTCATCAGGACTAGAGGAGTCTCGCTTAACCTGGAAAGAAAGTTTAATCGTATACAAAAAAGCCTTACGTACGGCAAGAACAGCTTATTATTCATCATTGATAGAGGAAAACAAAAACAACCCTCGGTTTCTTTTCAGCACTGTAGCCAGGCTTACTAGGAGCCAGAGCGCTGTGGAGCCATGTATTCCTTTCTCACTTAGCTGTGATGATTTCATGTATTTTTTCAGGAATAAAATTGACACTATTAGAGATCAAATTCACAATACTCATCCTTCTACCTATAATGTTGAGCCTGTTGTGGTCTCCGAAGCATCCTTAGAACCAGGATCTGACTTGTGTCTAAATAGTTTCTGTCCTGTCCAACCCTCTGAATTAACTAAAATAATCATCTAAACCATCCACCTGTATCTTAGACCCTCTCCCAACGAGCCTCTTTAAGGACATTTTCCCTTTAATTAATACATCACTACTAAATCTTATCAATATGTCATTAGTGACAGGATATGTATCACAATCATTTAAAACTGCTGTAATCAAGCCTTTACTTAAAAAGCAATCTCTGGATCCAGAGGTGATAGCAAATTATAGACCTATATCTAATCTCCCGTTTATGTCCAAAATTCTGGAGAAAATAGTTTCCGCTCAGCTACATGCCCACCTGAGCAGTAATAATTTATGCGAGGAGTTTCAGTCAGGATTTAGAGCTCATCATAGCACTGAGACAGCATTGGTGAAAGTTACTAATGACCTTCTTATGGCCTCAGACAAAGGACTTGTGTCCGTACTTATCTTGCTTGATCTTAGTGCTGCATTTGATACAGTCGATCATAACATTCTGTTACAAAGACTAGAACAGGTGATTGGAATTACAGGTACAGCGTTAAGCTGGTTTAAATCATATTTATCTGATAGACTTCAATTCGTTCATGTAAATGACAAGTCCTCCTCCCAAACTACAGTAAGTCATGGAGTTCCTCAAGGTTCTGTACTTGGACCAATACTCTTCACGCTATATATGCTCCCTTTAGGCAAAATTATTAGACAGCATGGAATAAACTTTCATTGTTATGCAGATGATACTCAACTATACTTATCCTTTAAACCAGATGAAACAAATCAGCCCAATAGGCTACAAAATTGTCTCATAGACATAAAGACTTGGATGTCTAGAAATTTTCTCCTCTTAAACTCAGATAAGACTGAAGTCATTCTCGTTGGATCTGAAAAACTCAGAGCTAAATTTTCCAGTTTTGTAATGAACCTGGATGGCATTACTTTAGCTTCCAGTGCTACAGTGAGAAACCTTGGAGTAATATTTGACCCTGACCTGTCCTTTGGCCCACATATTAAGCAGGTTACTAAAACAGCCTTCTTTCATTTACGTAATATAGCCAAAATTAGGGACATTCTGTCTCGGAGTGATGCAGAAAAACTGGTTCACGCTTTTGTTACTTTGAGACTAGATTACTGTAACTCTCTATTACTGGGCTGTCCTAAATATGCCCTGAAAAGCCTTCAGCTGATCCAGAATTCTGCAGCCAGAGTCCTGACCAGAACCAGCAGGAGAGATCATATTTCTCCAGTTTTAGCCTCTCTTCATTGGCTGCCTGTTGAATCTAGAATAGAATTTAAAATCCTTCTCCTTACATATAAAGCCCTCCATAACCAGGCACCACTATATATCAAAGACCTCATTGTACCTTATATACCAAGCAGAGTACTTTGTTCGCAGACTGCAGGCTTACTTGTGGTTCCTAGAGTCTCAAAGAGCCGAGCAGGAGGCAGAGCCTTTGGTTATCAGGCCCCTCTCCCAGTTAGTGTTAGGGAAGCAGACACCCTCCCCACCTTTAAGACTAGGCTGAAGACTTATCTTTTTGCTAAGTCCTATAGCTAGGGATGGTTAGCATCCCTTAGTTATGCTGCTATAGGTTTAGACTGCTGAGGGACATTTCCTGATACACTGAGCTTCTTTCTTTTTCTCTTTATCTCTTTCTTTTACCCCCCCCCCCCCCCCCCCAATAACAGTGTTGCATCATTAACATGTATGTCTCCTGTCTCAGCAGGTCTCCCTGGCCGGGAGTAGCAGTTCCTGTTGTCTGTTGTCTTTCTGTCCTCTTCCCCCCACACAGCAGAGGCAGATGGCTGCCTGTCCTGAGCCGGGTTCTGCCGGAGGTTTCCTTCCTGTTAAAAGGGAGTTTTTTCCTTCCCACTGTTGCCAGTGTGCTTGCTCAGGATGGGAGACTGAGTTGGACTCAACTCAATCTGTTGGTTTCCTTATATAGGCTATTATGAATTGGCCTTCATTATGTTTTCCCCTCTGTCTGTAAAGCGTCTTGAGATGGCATTGCCGGGATTTGACACTATATAAATAAAGTTGAATTGAAGTTGAATTGAAAAGTTACCAGATAGTTCATGTTTTCCTTTTTAAAACTTCAAAGGATCAAAATCTTTTCTTTCAGTCCACAGATGACGATTCATAGTTTATAATTCTGACTGAATGGTTGCATTTTCTACTCAGAATCCCACGTTTCACGACACGGTAACGCTAGACTTTCTGGATGCGGAGCTTGAAAATGACATCAAAGTGGAGGTTTGGAAGGAAAAAAAAAACAACTCAAACATACACGGATGCACAAGCTAAAATCACTCACACATTCATGGATTTTCTATTCATCTACACTCAACAGATACGAAAGCAAATGATCGATGGCAAATATGGGAGTCAAACAATAGATACGCTGGTGAAATCTCAAGACGAGGTAATCCTGTCTGTTTAAGCTGACTGTGACGTTATTTACTTATTATCTTTGATAGAAACTCTGCTTGTGTGCTAACAAACATGTTTCCCCCAAAGCGCTACATTGACCAGGGGCGGAGGATGTACACCTTTGCACCAGTGAAATCAACTGACTACAGGTAAAACTTTCATTACATAAACAATCTTGATTCAAGATACGATCCTCTGGTTTCATTATGTTGTTAAAAAAAGGTTTCAAGTCTCCATTTCAATTCCTTCATTAGCCTTTGACCATTCCCATAACGAGGAGCGGGGTTAGGGGGCAGCAGTTTGGGCTGAAGCCCTGGATATTTTCTGAAAAGCCCCGAATCTGAATTCTACGTTTGAAAGGGGGAAGTAACTTGCAATACCAGAGTCCAACAGAGGGGTCGCAGATGCGCAAAGGAACCTGCATACAGCCTGCCTGAGACTCCCCTGAAGAAGAAGCGCTTCAGCCGCCTGCATACTGCGCTTGCCTGAAATGCATTCATATTTGGAAGTTTTTTTTAGGCCAATAAGTACCATGACTGAATGATAAACACCACCAGCTTTGAGAAACAGCTGATGATTCTGGCTTTTTAATCTTCTTTGAAAAGTGTTCAATGTAACTCTGCTGGTGTGTTAAATGTTACCTTACCGTCTATAAAGTCATGAAATCTTCAATCCTAAATCCGCCGACAATGGAATTGGATGTTTTGTTTTCTTCAGTTATCGTTCCCATTGGTGTTTTTTTGTATTTTATATTTCTAAACTTGAGCAAGACAGGAAGTGAGGTCACTTTGCTTTAGGTCACTTCCTTCTGAGCTCCATTTTCTAGCAATGGGCAGCTATGTGCTCATCTGTTGCCATCCTTTACAGGTTGAGTAGTGGCGTTGTCTTTTCACACTTATCCTGATTAAACCATCCAACTCAACACATTGGACCACCCCTTAGAGTTTGGTTAGGAGAGTGTTTAGCTGTCTGTATAGCTGAGTCTACGTCCATGGGAGCGACACTTAGTGAAGACAGAACACCACCTCCAACTTTTAAATACATGAACTTTTACTGCATCAGCATGGTCGCATGGCCTCATGCTTTTCAAGATGCGTTCACTGTCTCCACTGCACATCTCGTGTTTTACAAGAATTCTTGGTAGAACTGATGAGAAGTTGGATCATTAACCGGTCATCTTTGAGGCTGTTTCTTCATTTTATATGTGCTCCAGAATAGGTCCAGATTAAGATTATTATTATTATTATTATTATTATTATTATTATTATTATTATTATTATTATTATTATTATTATTATTAATGATATTAATAATGATAATATTATTATTATTATTATTATTATTATTATTAATGATATTAATAATGATAATATTAATAATATTATTAATTTATTAATTAATAATAATAATTAATTATTTTTTATTATTATTATTGTTGTTGTTGTTGTTGTTGTTGTTGTTGTTGTTGTTGTTGTTGTTAATAATAATAATAATAATAATAAATAATAATGCATTTAATTTAAAAGCACCTTGCAAGTCACTCAAGGACACTGTACAATAAAAACAGGCATTAAAACAACTATAAGAAGCTTTACTGAATGTTGCCCATATCACTATTATATAGAAGTCTCCTCTTAAAAGTCGATCTGCAAACAGTACAAAGGTTAGCCAGCATGACAAAATCATTTACTAGTACTTTCCTCACTATAAACAGGGCTCTGGGGGGGCATTGTAATCAAATATGGTGTCATTCATCTGCCTCATTAAGTCAGTTTTATGTTCATTAAAGTTTGGAAAAATCTTTGACCCTGATCTCCGATTCCATGTTTTATAGAAACCGAGAGGGGACGTGGTTGAATGTTTTCTAAATACCGTTATATCAGGATCACAGGATGATTATCTCGTTATCACGGCATAACAGATTATTCAAACACAAGGTTGCAAGGGGGCTGGAGCTGTTCCTAACCCATCACAACCAACAGAGAGAGACAAACATTACATCAGACTCACGTTTCGTAAGAATCTTAAGACTCAAATCAGTCTAAGAGTTATGTGAACTAGGAGGGAGCCTGGAAAGAACCCTCACACACGCTGTGAACTTCACAGAGAAACCATGTGTTATTCATACAAATTTGAAAAATAAGCAATTATAATATACACTTTGATAAATTGCAGTGAATTTTACTGGGTGTACTCCAGATCCACCAGTTTACTGGACCTGCACGCTTTGGATGCAGCAGTCTGGTGCTGAAGCAACACTGCAGGGCAGTGGGAAAGGGGACTTAACTTCAACGTGGATGAGATCTTAGCCATTATTACTCTAACAACACCTCAGCCGGTGGGTCTGATGCCAGCTTGGCTTGATTGTACTGAGACGTCCCAGTACAGTCAAGCTGCAATGGACGTTAGATTGAGGAACATCCATAACTTCTCAGCTGATGTGGTTTTAATTCTATCAGGTCTGACAAAGGCACGTGTGTCGCTGTTATGTATTACCAATCACTCTATCACAGTATTACACATACACACAAAGACTGTGGCTCCTCCTCCTCCTCTTCTGTCACGGGTCAGTTTCATCAAAGAAATCAGCTGTAACACAATAATTACTTTCAGAGCCAATCTTAATCATCTCGTTATCTCGAGGAAAGAGAATTCTGTTTTCTTGGGATCACAAGAAAACTGTCCTCCTTCTCGAGATTATGACTAATTTAACTTGCTTTGTCAAGATAACATTAAAAAACAAGAATAATCTAGCCTGAACGTTCTCTGCCTCTCTAATGTTGGTAATTTTTCAGCCTTCTTAACCATCATTTTGAGTACTCTGTACATGTTTGACTCAGAATACTGCGATTTCGTACTCTTTGTGACCCTGTTAACTTTCCATTGACGCAGTCATTATGCACATTGTTCTCACACAAGTACATGTCACCTAAACAAGATTCAGTCTAGTAAGGGTTCATTTATTTGTTTTAGATTCTGAAAATGTCAAAGAGGGAAAATAAAGGTCAGAATAGTTACTTCCATGTTATTGGGAATGCAATATTCTTAAATTTATCATAGATCCTCTGCATGCAGATCATCTTCTTTACACATTTCTCCCCATTTGTTAGACAGATTGCAGATATTTTTCACTGACACATTCTGCAAAATATTTGTCATGAAGCCATTTCTTTCCCATTGATACTGGACCAGGTCTATGGTCCAGGATGAAGTCCAGATGCAGTTTAGAGTGATCAGTTGAGCCCATGAGAGAATAACACTCACACCCACGTTTTCTGTTTCCTCTGACTGAGAGCTTCGCAGTGGTGCCGCGATGTTGGGCTGATTTATCGTTCCCACAACCACAAGACAAAATGCTGTTTTTATTTATTTTTTTCATTCTTTCATTGTTTGTCTTTTCTCAGCCTGGCCCTGGTCCTTCCTGAGTACAGCATGCATTACATCAGCGCTACGATCGGTGACACAATCACTCAGGCAAAATGTAAGTTCCCTTCATCTGATTGTACCATTCTTGATTTTGTCTCACTTGGGTGCATTTGTGTCCCTTTTTCCAACACTAAACAAATACTTGTTGTAGGATAGTGACTGCTCACATTACATGCACCCCAGCTCATGGTTCCTATCCATCACTTGCAGCACCCCACAAGACATTAACGGTACAGCCACGTACGTTTACACCAGACCTGTAAACACTCTCAGCTGTGGCGCTGTTTAAAGTTTTTTGTCACCAGACAGCGAGACAATTGGCTCTGGTTTCACACATAGCCAAGTATGTCAGGTCGTGTATGTTCTTCTGTAAGTAGATATATGTGTGTTCACGCCCAGTCCTATTGGCTGATACACATTGGATCAGGGAGTTCAAATGTGTGGCTCATCTCAAATCTCTTTAAGGTTCTGTCCTCTCGCTATCATAAAAGATAACATTTCATAGTGTTGCTTAAAGGATGGATTTATTGTGTGTGGGTATGTGCGTGCATTTGTTGCATTAAGAACTGTCTTTAAACAACTTTAACCCTTTCATGCATTGTGGCCATATAGTGGGCTTTTTTTCAACAAGCTTTTTTCTTGCATATTTATGAATGAGGATGGTATTTTTGTTTAAAAAAAAAACAAAAAAAAACACTACAGTGGATGTTAGTGAGTTATCCAATATGTTTCCACTCAGCAGAGAATAAATAAATATATATTATTGAACATGATGTAATTACACAAGTTTGCCTTTGCGATAAATAGGGAAAAAAATGATACAGCTATATTTTATAAACAATTTAAATAATATAATTATGATTGTATATTATTTTATAAATATTTTATAGAACACATTAAAATAAATAATGAATCATCATCATCATCACTAACAAACAAAAAAGTATCATTGCATATGTCTGTAGAGGTAAAGTACTGTATTTAAATAAAATGTTGCATTTTTTTTCCCATTTGTTCATACATTTAAGGGTTAAATGCTATGACATATTATTCAGAAACTTCTTTTATGTGTTGTTGTTTCTTTGGAATTTTATCAACTGAGTTGCAACCAGTTTGAAAATGTTTCTTTAAGGGTATTTACAGGTTGTATCTGATATTCCCATTTGACACTTTGCAATAACTTGAATATATATGAAAATTAAAAATGGTCATCATCAGTCAGCATCATCTAAATGATGGTGTGTTTTGCTCCAAAACCCATGATTCTTTTTCTTTCCATGTCAGACCACCTTGTTTAAGTCCAGTGTTATAACTACTTATTTAAACTACAGTGATGTTATTTAGGTCTGGTTCCTCTGACTGGATTGTGATACCGAGTGGATAACTAGAAAAACTGCCAAGGTAACAATCCCTGGTTTCAGTTCACACTAAGCATTTTTCATTAAAAGGATGTCTCAAAGGCATGTAAATGGTCCTGTAGATATGTTGTCTAAATTATGATTAAATTTTAGGTCAAATTTGGTATAAAAGTGGAATTTGCAAAGGCATTGGTTTAACATTTGCATTACACCTAAATCATAGTAAATCAAACTTTATTTATGTATTTAATAACCAATATTATGATGTCCAAGGAAAGTTACTGTCAACAAGAAGTCAATGAAGTTTTACTTTTATTTTTAATTTATAAATCACACATTAAATGTGCAGAGACTGTGTTGCTGTTCATCACAATTCATCTGCTTTATGATGACGTTGGTAAATATATCTTCATATTATTTTTTATGGTCTATTTTCAACAAACAAATGGATAAACTGAAATTGTACAACATATAAGTTGTGTATATATGCTATATCTGATAAAAAAAAAGTCACAGGTGAGGGTTAAATCAACATTTCAGTCAAATAGTCTAAAAAGACATAAATGAACCATTTAACTCTGATTTTTGTGTCTTTTCAGTTAATAAAAAAAAATGCAGTTGGAGAAAAGCAGCAGCCTTTCTGGATTTGTGTGAATGCTTTGTTAATTTGTTGTTTATTTGTTACAAGGTAGATTTTTAACATGTTATTTAAAGATTTCAGTTACATAGTTTCAGTTATTAATGCAATACAAGTATAAAAAAAAGACATTAAGCTATTTTCTTTTTTTTTTTGTTACCATTTCCCAAAAATACAGGGATTTCTTAAGTTTTTAAAAAAAAAAAAAAAATTATTGTTTGTTTGTTTTTTTATTTTACAGACTACAAAAGAAATCAAAACATTAGCCATTGTACTATTAAAATATCATTATTCTGGCAAATTTATCCTGTATTTACGTCCAGGTCTCTCAGCCTCTGGGACGTTCTTTAGATATCTAATCATAAATGCTTAGAATATGTTTTCCATCTCTCTATAAATGTTTGTGATTAAAGAAACCCGAGCAAAACAAAATTCAACTTATACCTGAACTTTAAAATTCATTTAAAAGGAACAAAGTTCCCATATTGTGGTTAAAATGTGAAAAACCTCCACCTCAATGCATGCACCTAAAGTTTGACCTTCTGTATTTTCCCCTTGTGCTTTAACTCTGTTTACTACTGCGTATACAATATTTTTATTCAACGCCTAATTGAATAAAATATTGTGTAACCCTTTTGGCTTGTTTCCTTTTCACATCCCTCCTGTTTTGGACCCTCTGCAGCATATTTGGGCAAGTATTCTCCTTCTGTCCTTTACCTCACAACCACCTGTCTTCTTTAAACTGTCACAGCACCGACACTCTTTGGATGTAACATGGTGTCTAACATGGTTCACCCTGTGTGGCATTGCAGACTCACAAACCCTGAAGCATTTGTTCTTATTACTGTTTTTCCTCAATTACTGTCTTCTGATTAATAATGACAACTTAGTTAGGGTGAATCAAGCTGGCCATTTGTTCTCAGAAGCAGCGCTTCGCATGCAATGCGTGCCACCAGTTCAACGCAGACTGTGTGTATGTCTGAGTGCATGCGCGTATTACCCCCTCCCACCTGTTCCAGTGGGCTTCAGATGTGGTTTTGGCACCAGCCCACTGCAGCAGGAAGAACAGAGGAACAGGATGTTTGCATTATTTAAAGGTGAAGCCATAAAGGAGAAAGCTGTGAGTCTTTACCCAAAAACATGAGTTGGTGTGCTTCTTTGTTTTTCTTCAGTTTTCTCTTTTTTGACTCACTCTGAGTTTAACAACCTTGTTAAATAACTCCTAATGAAAGACAGCGTTCCTCTGAACACACTAAGCTTCATCTCGTCTGTCTGTCCATTTGTCTGCTTTGTCATCGGCTTTGTCTTTTTTTTGGGCACAAACCCAAAACTCTCCACAGAACGTTGTTAAGCTCTGCGGTTTATCTGTAACTAAAGCCTGTCGTGTGTCGGTTTGATTCCTTCTCAGCAAGCGAATACATTGTAAATGTCCATTTTAAGGCTCAAATGAAGTTGAAAACATATAGTGTCCCAATCTGCACATCTATTTGTCATACATTTGCTAAGTCGGCGCAAATACCAGCTCAGGTTTCTGATTTATGTCAAAAGATGTAAAGTTTGTTTCGAAAACTTTACATCTTAAGGGTACAGAAAGTAAATTTGCTGGTCGCTCCTTATATCTTCCTGCTATCCATCATTGTTGGATACCTTTGTTGGATTAGTGAGCAGAGACCGAAAATCAAAGGACAACCACCAGGGTGCAATTATTTCCCAAACCATAACCAGCAAAGAGGACTAGGAGTAGCCATGTCATCACAAGACTGTAATCAGTCAACGTGCTGCATTTTGGAGAATGTCAAGAGAACATAAGGGTTGTTTGCTGAGGTCAATTTTCCACCACTTTGTTCTGATTTAAAGCAAATACATCACAGAAGTGTAGTAACTACTGTGATTTACTGTGTCATCAAAAGGATGCTAATACAAGCGCTAAAAGCCATCATCCAACCACATTGTAAGCCTCTCCTTCTGATTTCCATCTGCAACATCTCAGTCTACATCCAAAGGCCCGAAACCTTTTGTTCACAACACAATATTTCTATTCAGGACTCGCTCTGTGAATAAAATATTGTCACCTTTGACCTCTGTGGTTTTACCCTGTCTTTTTCTCCCTTTTATTTTCCCTCTCGTTTTTACCTCCTGGGGGGATGATGCTCGTGTTCGTTCACTTTCTCTCCTCTGGGATTTTTTTCCTTCTCCAGGGAAAGATGGCAAGTATTTTTTTTTCTTTACTTTCATCTCTCTCCTGCAGCTCTTCAGCCTCGTCGGTGCTTTATTTAACATATATGGCCAGCTCTCTTGATGGTTTTTTTTTCCTATTTCTTTCTTGATTGTGAGCTCTTTTATTCTGTCCACAACATTTATTTCATTTAGGATAATATTGCGTTGCAGGGTATATGTAAACTGATGTATTTCACTTTTTTATATTTTATCTTTATGATGACAGACTTCTCAATACATGAAGATCCAATTCAATTCAATTCAATTCAACATTATTTGTATAGCTCCATTTCACAACGATGTTGTCACAGGACACTTTACTACACATCATTTCAAGCCAATTCATACATAGCCTATAATAGAAACCAACTGATTGCATTGAATCATGACTTCGATCCAATCCCCCATCCTGAGCATGCACCAGGCGACAGTGGGAAAGAAAAAACTCCCTTTTAACAGGAAGAAAACCTCCGACAGAACCCGGCTCAGGGAGCCCAGACCAAGCAGAAGCCCCCCCATAAAATAGAGATAATCTGGCCAGAGCCATTAGCAGGCTCCAGTGCATGTAGTCCCCCCGCTGAGGAAAGCTGGAAATACAGTTTAAAAAAGACTAATTACATTGGTTAAGAACATAAAATAAAAATAAGGAAATGATTAGATGTAAATAAATAACTAATAAAATACAATAAAATAATTCAGCTTTATCCAATTTGTGTCGCACAATGTCGTCTCAGGGCACTTTACAGACCCATCAATTCAAGCCAATTTATAAATAGCCTAGCTAATATAAACCATCTGATTGTATCAAATCTTGACTCCGATCCAATCCCCATCCTGAGTATGCACAGGGTGACAGTGGGAAGAAAAACTCCATTTTAACAGGAAGACAAAACGTCCTGCAGAACCCAGCTCAGGGAAGGCAGCCATCTTCCTCAACTGGTTGGGGTGAAGAGGTCAGGAAAGACAGAATAACGTGCACTGTGGCTTTTATTCAGGAAGACCTGCAGAAAAAGTAGAAATATGTTAATGATGGCAATATTGTATATATTTATAAATGGAGGAAAAGGAGCAAATAACTACTCAGTGCATCAGGTGACGTTGCCATGGCTGCATGAGTAGTGAATGGCTAGACTATCCCCAACTATAGGAGCATAACCTGGACATAAAAAGTGCATTTTTATGCTCACTTTATGTACTTAAGCAAGTATTTTAATATCAAATGTTGTCAAACATCAGTGCACCTATGTCTTTTATGTTAGCATGGTTGCTAGGCTAATGGGCAGAGTTCTGGGTTCACTTCCATGTTCCAAGGTCAATTTTAATAGCAATATACAATAGTAAAGATGCCGATGATGGGCAAGAATGGGTGATAAAATGTTAATTGAGAATGTAAATTCTTAATAAGAGACAAACTAAGAAGCAGTGCAGTAGATGGCAGTCATCTTTGTAACTATTAGAAATATTGCAGCTTTTTCTTCTTTTCTCTTTTCACTAGTCACATATGAGCTATCCTGTGGGACACTCTCCCTACAGCAGGGCTGTCAAACTCCAGTTCTTGAGGACCAGTATCCACCAAGTTTTTGCTGTGCCTTTGCACCAACACACCTGATTCAAATCAAACAGATCCAACAGCTTCTTTTGAACCTCTTTGTTTATTTTGGTCAGTTGTGTTCGCACGTGGAGACAACAAAAAACCTGCATGATACTGGCCCTCTAGGACTGGAGTTTGACACCTGTGTCTTCCAGTTTGTACTGCTCCATTTCTTGTGTTTGTGTGGCATCAGCAAGCTCTTTGAAAATGTACTTTACCACTGAGGATGGACAGATGGCTCAATCCATATGCTTATGCTGATTCAACCTTCAGTATAAATGAGCCTTAGACCAGCCCGAGACGCAGTCCTGGTGTCCTGCAGGTTTTTAAAGTATCCCTGCACAACACGTGATTCAGACTCAAACAAATGCAGTGCTTGATGTCAAGCATGAAAATATCAAAGTCTGCAGGAGACCAGCACTCAAGGACCAGGACTGAAAACCCCTGCTTTAGACCATTGACAGTGATCCTTAAGTGCAGCTTACAACAACATAATGAGAAGCTCAAAAGCAAAGAAATAAGACATTAAAAGAAGCAAACTATTTCACTATGAAAAACCACTTCTCCTAAAACAGAACAGGCAATGACAACATAATAATATTTCAGAAAACACAGCTAAACATCTCTGAAACCTTTCTTAATGCTCCAGTTGTTAAAACATTAAGCTAACGCAGTGAGGCAACATTGTCATCCGCATACAGGGATTCTCTCAACTTACTGTTATCCTGTCTAATTTTACACCAGTTTCAGAGAGCATGCTGGTAGACAAGTTTGATGAATATGGCTATACATTCATCGCACCAAGGTAGGATGATTTTTAGTTCATTGCTTGTGCCCAGAATGTTTACCTCTCATGTTACAGCATTGATTATATATATATAATTTCCCACAGGAAGTACTGCGATGACTTAAATCCTCCTGATAAGAAGGCCAACAACACAGATTTCCTTATAGACTTCAACAAGTACATTGACACAAAGACTCCAAACAATATCATGTGTAAGTATGCATTTTTCATCCTTATATATTACCTGTTGATGCCTTTGATATTGCTCTTGAGTTCAAAACTTTTATACATGTATTATTCCTGCTGCACTTTGACTTCGTTCTCACTGCAGATTCTTATTTACATGTAAAATGAAAAAAAAAGCTGTTAAGCTTTACGGAATTTGCTTTAGGATGTATAAGTGAATAAATCCCAGCCATCTGGCTTTGAGCATTAAGGTGTGCATTGAACATTTAATGGAAGAGCGCCAACTGAAACCAATTCCCAAAGGTCTCCCTTTCCAGTGAAATACAGGTCTGGCTGGATGGTTTGCTGTGCATGACCAGGCAAAGCTTTGTAAAGTGGAACCCCTGTGTTCGTGTTACCCATTTGATGCTAACTCCAAAAGTCTGACCATCACACGCCTGGCTGCACATGTGTGAAGCACATCGGCTTAGATGTGACACACACACACTCTCGCACACACAGTATTCACCAGTAATATGCCTTCCACACCCCACCTATAGCCGCTCGACCTCATCCAATTACTGTGTGTTTGTGAGAAAGAGCAGGACACGTCAAGCCAAGAGCGCGAGCGGAGCAATAAAACACAAATCAGGGGCCAGTGGACCTTCTCCCTGACATCTGACCAATGCATTAACATCTCTGCTATTTCTCGCATGCACTCATTGATATGAATCAGTCATTTGTTGGGGGTATTGAGCAAAGCTAAAGGTCCCTCGATACTTATAAAAGGGCTGCTTCATAGCGTTCCTTTGTTTAATTTGATGGTTTGCATTTAAGGACTCACTTCAAACAACTCGACATGATCAATCCAATAAAACTGTTCACCCAACTGAAATATTACTTTCACCATTATTAGCTGCTAGTTTAATGGAGTCCACAGAGAACCCAGAGGGAGAGGGACGGAGAGGAGTATGGCCCATGTGGAGTGCTGGGGGCTCGAGCGTTGTTACACGCTTTACGTGGTTAAGCCACTACAGTGGCGAAGAAGTACATTAGGAATTCCTGGGCTGCCTTCAATAAAGAATCCCTAATGAAAACCACCACAGAGGGAAGGAAGGTGGGGTAGGAGGGGACTAAAGTGTTACACCAGCTGTTTTCTCTGATGTGTGTGGCGTGTCATAAAGCTTGGTGGGGGTGGAGGGGGGGTGTATCGACGAGCCTCGATGTTAATGGACTGAAGCGGGTCTTCGGAGGGTTCAAAGAGACGGGCACGGCCAAAAGAGCAGCGAGCGGCTTTTATCGCCTGTTGCGTTTGTCATGTGGTCTTGTCGGATGCCTGCGAAAGTATTTTTTACACCTATGCAACCTTACCACCTACACCACAGCTGTTGGTCATGGCGAATGTCCTTTTTATTTATCTAAGATTGAGCCTGTTTCTTATTGTAAGATGCTAAAGTTTCTTCAAAGAGCAATTTTTATGAAAGACATTATCCGTCAGATTGCTTCAGTTTTCGTCCTTATAACTGTCTTCACATTTGAACCTTAAGGTGCTGGTAAGCCATTGACTGAAACCAGTTCCTTTTGGATTATTATTTCCGTTTCTTTCGCCTTACTGTTGGATCCCAACTGTATTGTTAATGCCTGTTATGTTACTTTGATGTTTTCTGAGCTTATTTTCATCGCTGTTTGCTGTTGATGTTTATTGCTTTATTTATTCCACATGTCCCAGTTGATGTCTGTCACTTAGACCTTTAACAAAAACATATGAAGTGACAATTAAAACATTTGTGGAGATGCTTAGCTCTCATTCAGATGGAGATATTGGGAGATTTGTATGTAACCTGTGAAAGCTCTGATGATTTCCGGTCTATGACTGTCTTTGAGAGTCGTGACTCACCCGAGGTCTCTTAAAAGCACCACCAACCCCAAGGGCCACTGTCCACCAAGTTCTAGATGCTCCCTGCTGCAACTTGTTTCAAACTCATAAGTCTTTATAGTCAGGCCTTTACGACAAGCTGTAGGAGAACCATTTCACTTGAATCAGGTGTGTTGCAGCAGGGAAACGTCGAAAAACCTGCAGGTGGTGACCCTTGAGGTCCAGTGTTTGTGATCCCTAAGGCAGAGATTGTCTGTAGTTTAACTTGAGGCTCAGGATGAAAAGGATGCTATTGTAGGTCAGTCTTCCTTCTCTGTTAAGTGAAGGTTTCTCTACTTGGACATGTACTATGTATTGGATATCAGCCTCCCGATATTATCTGCCGATATCGGCATTAAAAAGCAATATCGGAAACTCTCGGTATCAGCTTTTAATTTTTTATCGTACATGAATCTTTTTAGCTACGTCTCCTCTAACTCAAAATTACAAAGTTTAATAGATGTCATATATAGTTTTCCAGATACTTTTGTTTGTTTGGCACAAGTTGCTCCAAAACGTATTACCATTGGTTAACATCAGTATCAGAAATTAAAAATTGGAACAAAATTGGTATCTTGGATCTTGGTTAAAACAAAGGCCAGGATCAAACACCTCTAGTTAAATAGATTTTTTTTTTCTATTATCAAACAGCAGACCTAATCATGTTACTCCAAACATATAAAAATATGCTTTATTCTGCTGCACAGGTAATAACCACCTGGTGAACCGATTGCTGCTGGACGCTGGTATCACCACAGATCTGATCAAAGTCTGGAAAGGAAATGAAGTACAGTAAGTGAAGCGTCAGTTTTGGGTGTTTTCGGTAATGGATACATTTCAAGTTATTCCTCATCACCAGTAAATATTGTTGTTACTGTGTTTGAAAGTTTGACGTTTTCTGCTTTTTCAGGCATGGTGTCACAGCCAGATTTGTTGCCACTGATGGAGGAATAACACGGGTCTACCCCAAAAGGTCTGATAAGATGTGATATGGTCTGACAGGACAATGAAATTTCTTTTTTATTAATCTATTTAACCATAAAGTTGTGAAGTTTTTAAAGGATGACAATTTTAACTTGCTGGGGCACCAGTTTAGAGCTCATTTTGTTGTCGTGTTGTTGTAATATTAAATAAACATGTTTTGATATTGTCTTGCTGAAATGAGCAAAACCTAACATTAGCATCAAATGTTGCTACAAGCTGTTGATGCAGTTAAACAACTGTCTTCCTCTTCAACATAACTTTTCCCCTTAAAAAGCAGCAAAGTTTCTGCATCTGTATTCCAGCAACAGATACGTACTAAGACAGTAGTTTTAGGCGTCTACATGAATTCCATTAGAAACATGTCTACTTTGTGTTTTTCATACAGTGCTGCATGAAGCCCTGAGGATCACAGCTCTTCAGTGTTTCTTGTCAGCTTTGTGTCTTCCATTTGAAATCCTTAAATTAATCTAAAAATTGGATAAATTCCTCATTCAGGTTTTTTTCTTTCAATCGTCTACTAAGTTGTGAACTAGACCGCATTTCTAATTCTGAGTGACTCGTGTTGCTTACCCCTCACAGTCATTCACCTCCGATAGATGGGGTGTAAATGGCTCCTTTTTCTCGTAAACAGAAAAATATGCAGACAGATCAGCCACCTCCAAAAAGAGGAGTTGTGTTGGCTCATCTTTTGTTGGAAGTTGACTCATCTGTGTGTTGTTTTAAGTTTTTCTCATTGTGATTTTAAAAGAGGGAAATCATTGTATCCTGTTTCTGTTTAGAGTTCACACAACTTTATTTAAAAAGGGGGATGTAAAAGGCACCATTTCAAACAGGATCCGAGTGTTTGCTTGTTCAGATTTGTTGAAATAATCAGCAGTTTTTCTCTTTAACTTAACTTTCCCCCCTTTAAAAAGCAACAGACATGTACTTTAGTTTTTAGACATCTACCTACACATGCACTTTAATTCTTCCTTTTTGCTGCAAAGGAAAGTTATTCAGCTACAACATAGCTCAGAATCTTACAAATTGAGTCCTTTGTCTTTATTCTTTCAACAATGACTATTTATTTCAGCATCTTTAGGTGTGAAAAAGAGGGATGAAAGTTAGACATGAAGATAAACTCAGAACAGAATTATTTACTGTAACTTCTGTAGCTGTAGATTCTGCAGTTTAAAAAAATCAGGGTTCAGGATAGGTTATGAAGTTGATGCAGTGAACTTTCGAGTAATATTCATAAACATTAACCTAAGTGGAAGCTTAATGGCTCAACGTAATATGGATAATTAAAGAGCCACTATGGCTGGTGTTGGTGTGTTTAATGCATTTTGTGTTTAAAAGAAAATGTTTTCTAATTGTATTACTTGTATACATGTATATGTTCTGATGTATTTAACAGTGCTGGACTGGACTGGACAGAGGAACCAGAAACATATGAGTCAAGTTTCTATAAGCGAAGTTTGGACAACGATCTGTACATCTTTACTTCAAAACCCTTCATTAAACTGAAAGAGAACAGCAGCTTACATGAGCAAGGTGATTTTTTTTTCTTTAGAAAGTCTTCTTTCATTTATCTACTTCAATCATTTTTAACAGATAAAAGAAAAATGATTTTCTTTGTCTTTTTTGTGCAGAAATTAACGAACAAATCCTTGTGAGTAGAGCAATAAACCTCAACATTGATGGTATCACACTTAAACCAGCTGGTAAGCTTTGTTCGAATGTTTAAACCTAGTTAAGGCATGATTCTTCGCCTGCTTTGTCGTCTTCCCCTAAACACACTATTTACACACCCACATTTGCAGCCCTCATGCTTTCCCCTTAATTCCTCATATTTCTAAATTACAAACACAGTCGCAGCCTCTTATTTAATGATAACCCTCCTCATCATCTTTCTCAGACACACCAGCATTCATGCGTGTACACAAACCGCACATGACGCCGTCCCGCCGCCTGTGATCTTAAGCCAAGTTTGCATTTTTTAAGTTCGGAGAGTAAAGTTGATTGGGAGGTTTGACATGATCTAAAATGTCTGGCTTTGGTCTTTGTTTCTCATCCCAGTGGTAGGCGTGAAGCTGGACATCAACGTGTGGATGGAGAGCTTCATCAACGCCACATCCAGAGTGAATGTAAGTTGATTTTATCTGTGTGACACACACACACACACACACACACGCAGCTTGACCTGCTAACTTTTATCCCTCCGTTCCTTTGCATTTGAAGTGCAATGATGAAATCTGCGGCTGTGGGAGAAATGATGAGGTAAGAGGTTAAGTTAAGTTGCATGTTTGAGACTTTTGTATTATTATTATTAGTAGTAAAATTAATCATAAAAATGGAGAATATGTTTGAGGTTTATTTGTGGTTTCAGAACATAGACTGTGTCATTCTGGATGATGGCGGATTCCTGGTGATGTCCAATAAGGATGAGCACATTAGTCAGGTAGGCGTCTGCATTTCAGTCCACCCATAAATCCATTAGCTAGACCGTTAGAGAAAGCCAGAATACTCTGAGTTATAAAAGTAAAAATGGTGACGTTATTACTAATAGTTAAGTTGTAACTAATGACTCAATGATTGCTATGCTTTATAGAGCTGAGTGATTCAGTAAATCATTCAGTCATTTGTTATTTACCAAAACTTACAACACTACTGTGATTAGCTCCAATTAAACTTCCTGTCTCGGCATTTTTACTGGTATTGTTTGATACGTTTCTCTTTTATCACAAATATACACAGAAACATTAATGTCCACATTAACGTCCTCTTATGTTCTGAAGAAGCCAAAACCGCTTTGATTAGTCCGGTCCACCGTGCTAGTTCAGTGCAGTTTATTTATATGGCATTAATTTCTAACAAAAATCATCTCAGTGGAATTTACATGAAGCTCAATACAAGTAATTCGTTCAATGAAATTCAGCCAGTACAGTTATTAGCTGAATTATTCCAGTTTAATTTTGGATAATTATGTTGGACTGAATTTTTCAGAACATGCAGCATGTACACTTTCTGTGTGGAGTTTGCATGTTCTCCCTGTGTATGCGTGGGTTTTCTCCTGGGTACTACGGCTTCCTCCTATCATCCAATAACAATCATGTTAGGTTCACTGGTTCTTCTAAATTGTCTCTAGTAGGGACTGTGGTTGTTTGTCTCTCTGTGTTGGCACTCTGATGGACTGGCTTCTGTCCAGAGTGTTGCATATCTTCATTATTTCTTTGCTTCTTAAAGCAAGCAGGTAGCTGCTACAGCAGATCCTCTAACTGTCCCACAGACGTCCTAAAGTCTGTCCTGAAGCCGCCGTGGTCAATCTCCTCCACTTCTCCTCTCTTTTCTCAAACAGGATGAATGCAGTGCTTCTTTTTGTCTTTTCTTTTGCAGCATTGTCACACTGTTGTTGTGGCTTGCTGTGGAATCCACCTTGCGAGTTTATTTTAAAATTTCCATCCTTCATTCACGATTCTGCATCACACTTAGTGTGCACAGACAGAAACGTAGATAATTCACCTTCAAATGATTCACAATTTTATGCTGCATCTGTCCCAGTGTGTAAAGGCCTTTACACAAACTCATCTGACTATTTGCTGTTTATAGAGGTGTAAATAATTGTGTTGATAAATAAATCAGTCAAAGATACTATCTTCATTTTTGAGGGGAAATTTAAAGGTGCAGTGTCTATCTTCTCATCTCCCATCGCATTGTAGTTCTGTTTAACAGCTTCTTTATATTGTGGAAGACAAAAAAAAATCTATGTTTAGTTTTAAATTGTTGGTAATCTTCATTTATAATCAGTTTTTAATTCACAGTACAAACACAAATGAAATGAAACTAATGAAGCCTCTTATTTGACCCATTATTTCCTATCTCCTACACACAAACCCAAAGACTTAAGAAATACACACCTCGACCCCCTCGATGTTCTACATCTAATGCTAATGCTGGGCCCCTGATGTCATCTGAGTAAATGTTTTTTCATGCAGCTTTGACTCCTTCCCAATCAGAGCTGAGTGTGCGCTGGATAAATCAGTTGCCCTCTGATGTTTGGCAGCAGCACTAAAACGCAGGAACCTTGTTTGGAGAAGGCTGCGCGCCCTCAATCATATTTCCTACAGGAGCAAAGTTTCTCTCCCTCTTTATGTCTCTCTCTCCCCAAGCTCATTCCTTTTCTTACTCCAAACCTCCTCGGGGAGTCTGCAGCCAGCAGGGCTGTGACTGTTAATTCATTATTTGTGTTGCCGCGCGGGGAAAGAGGAGACGGCTCCTTTTACATTACAGATTGGAAGATTTATATGTCCTTTGGCTAGAAAGAGGAATGGGTATGCGGAGGACCGCTTGTTAACAGTGACCTCGAAAAGTGGAAGGAAAAGGATAGTTTGCATTTCCTAAACGTGTGCACACTTGTACTGAAGCACATGTGCAACAAGATACTAACTGCATGTGCGTGCTCCCACCTGGATGCACAAGTACTTAAACACTTGCGAAGCGCAGCATCGTGTCACACCTCAGCGATGCTGGACAAACTGGAAATTTATGGCCGCCTGGTGTGGAATGTGTTAATAAAGCCTAACATCCAGATTTCTGTTGCATCATTGTTTAGTCTTATCCAATTAATGCCTTGTCAAGAGGTGAAATTATGCAAATGCTTCATAATTCTGTAAATGAGAAATGCTGAGACTTTTTTTTACTGCAATGTGCGTTTCATAGGTGTTAGCTCACGCTGAGGGTTCAAAAATTTCTCAATGGGCCTTTGTTACTGAAATCCTTTCCCCTATGAAGCGGTGAGGTCAGGCTCACACCGGTAGGTTTTGCCTCTGGGCCCCAGTGCGGGTTTACACAGTCTTCCAGTCTCGTTCGTGTTTGGATTCATGTTTCTGCTTTTTAAAATTGATGTCATGAACTCTAAACACTGCTCCAAAAGTGCAACAAAGTGGATGTTTTTCCTTCTTTTCCTTATTTTTTCTTGTTATTCTTCTTCCTTTTCTTTTTCTCCTGACGTTAGATTGGGCGATTCTTCGGAGTCATTGACCCCGTCCTCATGAAAGAGCTGCTCAACTCGTCCCTGTACACTTTTAAGAGTACCTACGACTACCAGTCACTCTGTACCCCCCAGCCAATAAGCAAGACGGCTGCAGGCCCGAGATCTGTCTACGTGGTGAGTTACATAAGCCAGAGAGCCCTCTCTCTCTCTCTCTCTCTCTCTCACACACACATGCAGAGGGAGCCATGTTCACACCTTTCCATATCCATACATATACTTTTACTCATTTCCCTGCAAGAATGGGGGGACATACGCAAACGTAGCCCTTCATAGTCATACCTGCTCTCTCTCACACAAACACAAACACACACACACACTGTCACACGCCAGGGAGCCATAAATCTGGACCGAGCAGATGAGAGGCGAAGCAGAGGGTATGGTGAAAGCGTTAGAGTGGGAGTTGCAGTAACAGTAACAGGATTAGGTGGTCTAATGTGCTTGAGTAACACTTTGACTGATGTGGAAAAAGGCCCTGTTTTTCATCACTTACAAAATGCACAACTGCGAGCGCAACAATGCAGATAATAATATGCAGACATTACCGAGATATCGGCGAGCTTCTCGTCTTGCTCAGAGGCCCGAATGGACAGGTAAGGAAAATAAACCGATGCCAAAGGACAGGATCAAAGTGTGCGAGAGTTTGCGCAGAATTCCCTTCACTCACCGACAAACGAGACCGCATCATTTCCCGAGCTGCACGCGAATGTGTACAAAACGCTTGAGTGACCAAGGTGGGATGAAAGACGCCGTTATCCCCTGATCAAAGACGCTTCCAACAGCCGGTGATGCCTCTAACACGGTCAGTTAAAACTCCTTGATGACTCAACCCGCCATCGACTGAAGAGCAAGACTACAGCGCTGATTCTCCAAAACAAGGCCCTCGCATGCTAGCTGTAATCAAAGCAATATGTTGGGCCTTTTTTATTCAAACCGTGTGCTACTTTGTTTTCTCACTGGTTCTTTGTTTACATATTTATCCTCACATCTGTTGAGGAGGATGGTGCTCTGATGTCTTCAGAAAGAAAGGAGGAAACAAATGGGAGTCTTTCTGCTGGACCTGTTGGCTCATCTGAATGGTCTGCAGCCACTGTAAACACAAACAGGATGTTCAGATGGGCTCAGCAAGCTTAAGATGATTTGTTATACTAGTCATTTTCTGCTTTTCTGGTAATCATTCACATTTTTGTATGTCCTTCTCAGCCCACAATAGCAGATATTCTCAATTTCGGATGGTGGGCTACAGCTGCAACCTGGTGAGTTATTTTTTATTTTACTTTTTCTTACACAGTCGCCATTAGTGTCATCCCTTTTTTCCCCCAGTGATAAAGAACGCATTTATGTTTTATTAAAGCCAGCATTGTAAATCCTTCAACCCAGTTTCTAATGGAAAGCAGGGAAGGATTTGTTCCTCCAAATAGACATACTGTATAGCATCTGTTTAATAGCTAAATTGCTCCCAAGACAGTCGACATTCCACAAAATCTTCTGGTGATTTATTCCCAGTCTCACTGTCTTGATGTCATCAACAGCTTGTATTACATATTGTCAAATGAAAGTAGGCTTTAAAGCCACTGACAGTGTGGTAATCTTCACTGTATCAAAGCTAGTATTTGTATGGTTTTAATTAAAAGACGATGCAGTTCAGCCTTTACGCTGGACATGTTCTGTTAGTCTGGTTTGGATTTGCGTGAACGCAGATGATTTTGTGTGTAACGTACAAATGAATACAGAGATTCTTCAGTCTATTGGGGTTTATTTTTTGCATTTAGGTCACTGCTGCAGCAGTTACTGGTCAGCATCACGCTTCCAAATTTCCTGGATGCAGGTGAGTTCCCAGTGATTTGACATCAACAAAACAACTGATGTTTTCATGTTTTCTTCTGATAGAGCTCTGCAGGGTGTGAAAGCCATTCTCGTGAGGATTAAAGAATCTTTTTTTGTTTTTTTTTTTGCTGATAGAAAAAGCCTGAAGAAGTTTTTTCAAGAGGCTGTGGTGCAACACTTAGCTCACAGCTGGAAAATGTAGTGCGTTTGTAAGAACAGTGGAAGTTTCATCAGAGGAGCTCAGATGTTGCACATGTGAAGCGAACCCATATGTTTATGTGTGTCTTCTGTGGACGCAAATGAGGTATTAGAACATACAGATCGCCAAAAGCTTCAGAACAAAGCCTGGCTGATGATGAAGACGTGCCCGCTTAAATTCAACCCCCTTTCATGCCATGTGGTTGTAGTTTTGTCGTAATATTTTAATGTTTCGATACGACTCAGTTTGAGATTTCTGCTGCTGCTCCAACAAACATGACAGCTGAATTTATTCAGGGACACCTTTTTGTTTTTTTTCCTGGAAAGGAACATTCTTGTTTATTTTTGGTAATCGTGCTGTGACAGACACGTCACCACAGACCCAAACAGTCTATTTATTCCTCTAATATCATCAGTTCTGGTCAATTGTATTATCACTTAGGTTTCCAGCAACATTTTCCCCAAATATTCAGATAATTTAACTGCATATTTCTCATTTTTGCTGCCAGCATCACAACACAATAGAGAATATACAGTACTGTATTGAAGTTGTGAGCCACTTTTTGTTTAGTGAAATCACATTTTATTTCTAAAGCACTTTTTATGCAACCAGCAACACAACGTGCTTTATACTAAAAACTTTCTATATATTCTATTATATTCTAGACTTATAAGTAAAAAATATTTATAATATAATTATAATATAATTATAATAAATATATATGTTATATATATATATATATATATATATATATATATATATATATATATATATATATATATATATATATATATATATATATATATATATATATTAAAATAAACCAATTGTTCACACACTATAGCATTTTTTTTTATTTTTTTTTTAATTTAATTGTTTCTCTTACTTGGGTTTTATTGTTGTTTATAACTGTTTTTTTTTTTTTTTTGTTTGTTTCTTACCTGTTGTACTTATAGTATTTTCTTTTAAACCAAAGATATTTTTTATTGATATTTTTGGTATGCGTACTTTTAACTTGATTTTAATATTGTTCAGAACTTTGGTCAACGGAGGTATGAAATGTGCTATATAAAAGAAATTGAATTGAATATATAATATAGCAATTTAAAAATACGTCACACACGATAACACTCATGCACACATGCATGCACATAAAAAACATTTACAATAAGAACAGAAGATAAGAGCAACAACAATAAGAACACCACGATGGGCTTCTTAAAGATAACTTAACATAATAAAATAAAATACTAAGACAAAATAAATGAACACCATTTCAGTGATAATCTGAGCTCGAAGGAAAATCTTGAACTTCTTTTTAGAAACATCTACTGTCTCTGCAGCCCTGAGGTTCTCTAACAGGCTGTTCCACAGACGAAGGTGGGACGCCGCTTCACCGTAAGACCGGTTCCAGAGTACCTCAGGATCTGAGGGGGATCAAAATTTAAAGACACACAACAGAACTTTTGCCATTTTCCCGTCACGTGCCCCTATTAACGGCTAATTCAGCATCCATCTTGCATCTTAGCTGCACTGTTAGCTCTCTCCAGCCTGCAAAACACGATCTTACAACATGGCTGTCAAGTATCCCGTTTTGGCCGGGAAACAATTCTATGTTTCCCTGATTCCCAACGTCGTCCCGCATTTTCATTTTCTCATATTTTTATTTTCCCGTGTTTTTTCCCGTATTTTCATATATACCTATATGAGGAGAGAAACCACCGCCCCTGGGAAGAATAAATACGCAGCAGCATTATAACCTCCTTTATATCCAGAGAATTTACTGTATTTTAAATCTGGAGGTTGACCGGTATGTCTTACGATGACTCTTGTTTTGTCTCTTTCTCTCTTTTAATCTTCTTGGATTTCTTTGCTGAATCAGGGACGTTACTTAAAGCAGTAGTTTTTTATTATACGGTGAAACAAAACGTCACCTGGCGTCCCGGATGTCGTATAGTGTGGTTTCTCAGCCTGGAGATGCTGCTGGGCAGCAGCGGCTCTGGAAATGCACATGATAGATGTCACTGTGTCATCGAACAAGTCTGAGAACATGGAGTTTTTTAGTCAGAAAGTTATGTAATCCATCATTAAGAGCATGTCTGACAAATAAGAAGGCCCAAGACCATTAAGACATTTACAAACAACTAAAAAAAAAATTAATATTGGTCCTAAAACACACATTTAGCTTGATTAGCAACAACACCGACTTTCTTACAGTAGAATCTTTTAAAGCAATTTTCAGCCAAACCTTGTTTTTATCATGTTTTTATTACTAGAAAGAGCCAAAAATGTACCTTCATCCTTGTGTTACTTTCTTTTCTTGCACTCTCACAAAGAAACATCACTTGTTTCCACTTTGAAAAAGTCCAGGACTGATGCAGTTTGACAGACATAATGTAGTAGATTCCTCACTGTCTTCAAAACTTAGACAAGTGAATGACAAAAGCAAAAGTGGCAGCCCTGAAATCCAGCAAAGACCTGACGGGACCTGGAAGATGCATCTGGACCGTCGGTGGATCCGTCTACTGCTGGCCGAAGCTTCATCAGAAATTATGTGCATCTAAGGTTCACTGCCAAAAAGCCATTCCCAGAGCAGGAACGCAGGTAGAAAAGGCTGAGATAAGCCAAGTGACACAAGAACTGGACTGAAAACCAGTTGCAACAGGTCTGATGGAGTGATGGATCCTCCCCAGAGCCCAGGCCTCAACATTACTGAAGCAGTGTGGGATCATCTGGTGCGAGAACAAAACAGAAAGCAGCCAACATGCAAAGAAAAGCTTTTGGAAAGTCCTTGAAGAAAACTATTCCTGAAAAGCTCTAAGGAAATTACAATAAAGCTTGTCAAAGAGGGTTCAGACTGTTGAAAAATACAGATGTTCAAGCCAAATATTGGCTTTAACCAATAAGAACCCAGCGTGACATATATGACACTTTCTCAGACATTTGGCATCACTTTATGGTCCAAACTTTGATCCAAATCCTGTGGAACACAATAGGATTTAGTCCTTTTCTCCCCTAATGGACACCAGAACGCAGAAGATTACACAATGAACATTTTGATCCATGACATGGTAATAATTGGTACATTTAATTTTATATTTTGTTGAAGAGACAAATAAAGACCTTTTTATCAAAATAATGGACTTATTCGATCATTTTCTCATGAGTTCGGATCTTTAGTGGTTAAAGCTTGTTAGAATTACCCAAACTTCATTTTTTGCCTCATATATACCGTACTTCCCTGGTATATGTCTCGATGAGTCGTTGCTCTTTTTTCCTGTTTTCCTTTCAACAACTAAACAAACAAAACTTATGCACAGTACGGCGTATTTCTGGAAAATGGGACCTGAAACATCAATTTTCATCAAATTTTTCATAGAATTTCAAAAACTATACAAAGAAGATTCAACTAAACAAATTGCTTTATGTGTCCAAACAAAGTTACTACCATCATGTCTGTCATGACGGCAGTACTTTTGGTACTACCATGAGAGTAGAAATTATCATAAATTGACCTTTAACAAGTGTCAATATCTTCTGATAGAGATGTTTTTCAAAAAAAAAATTCTTGATTTAGTCTCCTTTTGAGATGTTACACTGGGATGGAAAAAAACATAAAATTAGATCCACTCGACTGCAAACACATGAACTTTTAATCCCAGCAGGTTTTACTTCTGCTACTAACCAAGTGTTCGTTTTTTTGTCTCATTTGTTTGAGTCGGCGTCTCTGTCATCTGTATCTGTCATCTGTTTGTGAGCATGTATTAATTTTAGGTTAAATATCTGCAGAAATATATAAAATTGTTGATTTCTTTGCAGTATCTGGATGTGAGCGTAGAATATTCTTTGCTGCGTCTATGTTACGCAAGCTGAATGTGATTTCATGTCCTTGTGCAGCCGAACCGGAGGATCAGGAGTCCGTCACGATGAATAAGGAGCCCTGCATCACAGAGCAAACTCAGTTCTTCTTTGAAAATGACGACGTGACTTTCAGCAAACTATCTGAATGTGATAACTGCTCCAGGTTAGTGTTCCACAAAGACCCCTTCGACTGTCTGGTCAACCTGCATGTAGCCGACGTTTGCATTAATGAGATGCAACCGAAGTCTCCAAAGTTCAAATGCCATGAAGCTGAAGTGAAGTCACCACCACAGACCACCGTCTTGGCATGCCCATATGAGTGCATGTACCGTGTTTAAAGGTCCCTTTGTGCTGGCTAATAGAGTGCCGGTCTGCATGCTGCGCAGCTTTTTAACGACCACCATAAAAAAAATAAAATAAAATAAAAAAAAAAAGCAGAGAAAATCATTTGTGCACCAGCACCATGTGGGTTTCAACAATGTTCCTGGTCTACAGTGGGGCGGCACAGCAGGTTTGTGTCCCACAGGAACTGAAAATAAAAAGGATGGTAGCTAATAGCTGTGATTTGCAGTTTGTAGTTGAAATTTAAAAGATAAAGGCTTCAGTCCTGCAGCTATTTAAGAGATCAAGCAGAATGACTGTGTCTTCCTCTCTGTGCTTTCTGGTTTAATATTCACCTTCATGCATCTCTTGTGTGCATGTTTCAGCGAAACTGTATCTTTCCTGGACTCTAGCCCATGTGTCAACAAACTTCTTTCGAGTCTCCTGTGTGTCTGCTCCTCTCCAGGTTCTACCATGCTGAAAAGTTGCCCCAGACGAACCTGGTCTTTATCATCGCTGATGCAAAACACACCTGCGAGTGTTCTGACTTAAGCCCGTTGATACAGGACGAGCACCCGTGTATCCTTTTAACCAACACGCCTGTCATCTGCCAGAGCACACGCATTTGATTCAATGAGCAGATGTTTAAAAAGCTGATATTTTTGACAAGATAAGCCATTACCAGAGATCACCAGTCACTCTTCACCTCTTAATTTGCATCCATAATACAGTGAAATCGTTTCAACCTTAATTGGCTGTTACAAATCGGCTCATAGTTGATGTTCGCCTGCACCAGGTTTCTGTTTGCGCCTGTGCAACACATGGCTGTGTGGGATCGGCCTGCACACAAACAAATCTGTGACGTACTTTCAAACACATAAGGCTGTAGTTAATTATAGTCAGCGCTTCTTGGAAAACGACCGCCACGTTATTAAGCAATCCGCTCGAGATGCTAAAAGGAATTTAAGTGTTTATCGTCCTTCTGCACTGAACCTCCTCCACGTCGCTTTCTGCATTTCCTTCTGTGATAAAGATATTTTATAACCCCCGTTTTGTGCCCTTTGACAAAAGGCTCTGTTCACTGCAGCTACTGTTTGTGCAGAATCTCTCCTGTTGTGTGTCACGTTCCTGACATCAATTTGCCAGCTGATGGGCCTGATCCCTGCGTAATGGCTCTCAATCCTCGCTACAGGAAGAGACCGGACTTTTGTTTCGACAACAACGAGAACGTAAGTCATTAGACTTTCCCTTCCTTTTAAATGAAAGGTCCAGTTTTTCTCTGAATAGTTTTCTCCGTAGGCTTTTCTCCTACCAATTTATGTGCACCTGTCTCTTTCTGATGCAACCAACCCATCGCAGAATGACCGGGACGGCGGTAGTCTATAAACAAGGGCTTTACAGGAGAGTTTTTCTCATTGCAAACAGCTGTCCGATGCTACTGGAAACCAGCCAGATGAGAGCAGTTAAGGTGAACCCAGACTGTAAGTCGTGGGCCGTTGAAAGCTTCGAGCAGTCAACGTGGAGCTGATTGAAAGTGCAGAGTCAGGAGATATTTTCAGTTACCCACGTTCCCATTATGCACTATAACTTGATCCACTGTTGATACAGAGGCTCTTAAAAGATCTACGAGAGTCAACGACCAGATGTTCAACCAAACCTGTGACTGCTTTAGGACTTTAATGAAGCTCGGCAGCCTTATCAAAATAAAGATTACATTTAAAACTTTAGATAACACATGGATCTTCTCTGAGTTTTTAATCTGGCAAATAAGGGGTAGCAACTGCGACATATCAGAGAGCCATAGAACTATAGCTAAAACCACTTTGTCTCTGGAAAAAGACCAGAATCGGGAAGCTGCTCTCCCGATGTGGAAACATTACAGAATATCAGTGAGGAAATATTACCCGCGGCACCTTTCCATCACCAGCATCTTTACACGGTACATGTTGCTACTTTTTTTGTTTTCCCTCAGAAAGCAATCAGTGTTTAGGTTTCCCATGCAAAGATAAACAGTCGCTTGTGGCTCGACTTATGAGTGACTAAGCTAAACAAACACTGTTACGATGAGCACAGAGTCTTTGCGTGTGAATCCTCAGCACTTGGGCTGATCTGTTTGTTTTCTTTCTATACTCTTCTTTTTTTCCAATGTCAGATTTTCTGCTCTGTCCATGTCATTCACACACTCACATGCAAACACCCACACACTAACTCTTTTTTTCCCCTCTAAAGTGAATGCATCTGTCATGTAATATGATTTTTTTTCCACTTGAGCTGACTTTTCTACTTCTACTTGCTGTCTAACCTGTTAACTTTCTGGATGTTTTGCTGCATGATTCTTTCTCTCTTTGTTTTTTTTGTTCCTGTTTCCTGCCTTGTTGTTGGCTGTTGATGGTCAGGATGAGGCCATGTGCCGAAGGAGCGCAGGCTCCCCATTGGCTTCGTCTCTGCTCATGTTACTGCTGCCACTGTTCATATGCTGTCTCGGGTCAGTCTCATAACATTAACCCCCTGTCTCATTAGCGCTTCCTCATTATTCTGCATTCAGACTAACAATCTTTAAAGTCGTGTTTCTATCGTCCGTTTGCCTTACTCACTATACCTCCTAATCTCTGCTTTGTTCCATTACATCATGTCTTTTTCCATTATTTCCCACCCTTGTCCTCATCACCTGTCATTCTCTCATATTTTACCACTGACTGACTTCACCTCCCTGCCTCTGTCTCTGTCTCTCGTCAACATTTTCTCCATCTCACCTGACTTTGAACTTAAAGCCATGCTCTTTGTATCACTTCCCCATCTATCATTATTCCTCCCCATCTACGGAGGCTCTGGTGTCTCTAGCGTCTCCCGTGACTGCTCATGTATCCAGATGCTAGCAAACCGACCCCCCCCCCCCCCACCTCATATTGCATCCAGATTTTCATTTGTCTCCCTTAAACTTTCTCAACTTTAGTTCTCTTTTCTAAAAGGAAAAAAAATAGATATTCATGTTTATCCACATGCCAAATATACAAAGAGTGTCGATCAGTTTTGGTCGTGCATAAAGCTTCAAAGTTTTCCGCTCAAATATAGAAGTCATCCTGAAATCTGAATCTTCTTTTATATTCTTTGACCACCTGTTTGATCCCTACGTAGTTCCAGCTGGCTGTTTGCTAAGCTTCATTCCCTTTAGCGATGCCTGTCAGTCTTTTCAGTTTAACAAGCCGCATGTACCCCAGAGTCTGTTGTATACACAATGTTAAAGGAGCCAGAGGTCAACAAAACCTGGCTTACATGAGCAAAAGTAACGGTTTCCAAGGGAAATGCTAGGCATATTTGCAAATTTTAATCAAATGGGGCAAAATTGTGTTTATTAATATGGAAGGACTACTTTTTGTTGCCACATCCAGTTAAAGGCAATCTGCCAAAACTCAACAAATCACCCCTCCCTTTTGACAAACTAACAGAAATTATATGGAGTAAATACTTTTCTTAGTTCAGGTGTGACTCTCAGCCTGATGTAGGCTTCTTGGTAGTCATTGTACAGGTGCAGCTCCTGGATGAGCCCCCCCTTAATGCCGCTTGTCTCCTCCTCCTCCTCCTCAGTAAAAGCAATGCCAGCCCTTCCTCTGACAGCCTAATAGATCCATCATGCATCCATGTCGGCAGCATGTCTGGAAAAAGTAGAAACTTCCTGGATATGTTTTCAATCACCTTGTATTATAAAAGGCCCTGACACAACTTTTGACTGCTCTTTGCCCAAACATACAGGGCATGTGGAAAAACTGAGACATATTAAAGTATTCTATGATAGCTTCTCACCCGTTTTTTTTTTTTGTCTTATTAGAAAAACCAAAATCATCACAAAAGTCTGACATTATCTGATCTAAACTGGCCTGAATCCTGATGCAGTCCTGCAGTAACTACGATGCTTCTCACAGCTCAAACATATCCATGAGTTGATGAGCTGAGCACCATGACAGAGTAATTCATAGTATGTTTGACTACTGCATTTATGTTGTACAGTAAGTTTTATAGAGGAACAACAACATCATCCAACCATTTTTAAGGAGAGTAGCTTTAATTATTTGAGCTCTGCTTGAAAGTTGATCATTCTGCAACCATGATGTCCATTTGAATACTTCATGATTCATGAGTGAAGGCAATGTAAGATTTGTTAAGATATATGTAGATCAGTGTATGTTTTACTGGTGAAGACTAAGTGAAGATGATGCAAAGTGCAGATGGAAAAATATATCTGGCTTGCCTAAAAACGCAACACCTTCAGGATTTATAAGTAACCCTTCTGCATCAGAATGATGCAGCTGTGGCTCCAATGTGAACAAATTCTCTGCAGGTGTCAACGCTGACAAACTGAATCAGAACAAAATTAAAGTGGTTTTAGCACAATTCTGACAAGATGGTTGTGCTAAAAATGGACATTTTGGCACAATTTGATACCAGTTGTTAGCCCAGTTGGGACACATCAGGAACTAGCTTTGCCAATGCAGCCTCAACTTCTTAAATAAGCCAAGTGCTGGTATCTAAACCGTGTAAAGTATGATATAAAATAGAGAAAAAAATACTTATTTTGTCACTTTGACCCGTGAAACATCTTGGCAGCATCAGGTGTGCTGTCTTTTCTGGAAAAGACAAAAATGGGCAAAGAGGTAAAGCTGAGAGGGGGGCTCCAAGTTTGGGGAGGGGGGGGGGGGTTGATTAACATCTATCAAACTCCCACTTGCCTTTAGATAATAGCTAATTGAGCTAACCCAGACCTAAAAAGAGCTAACCAGCTAATGGAGGTCGTTAACTGGCTAAAAACCATGACTGTGCTACACCAGGATATCTGGTATCTGTCAATCAGAGTGACACGCCTCTAATTATGCCATATGTAAATTGGTTTTAAATTGATGAGTTCAAATTCAATTCATTCTCCCCTCAGTTGTCATGAAGGTAAACCTGACCTAATAAAGCAAGAATTGTTTATTGTACCAGGCTGTAAAAACATTTATTTCTGCTGTGAATTTGGTCTTTTTAACATGGGAGTCTGTGGTAATTTGCTCTGTTTTGGAGGCGCCAGTGGATGAGGGGGAACTGCAGTTTTTTTGCTTTTTCAAAAAGGCTACACAAGTAACCCCCAGAGGTTGTCACTTGAAATCAATGCAACCATCCATCAGAGCTGTTTAATTGCAGAGACATGAAATTTCAAACATAATTTCTAGAAGCTTTTGACCAATGGGTGTGAAGAGGTTTCAGTCACCAATCAAAAATGTGTTGTTAAACGGCTAATCAGAGGCCAATCGGTAATCGTTCAAGGGAAATGTTTAGCAGACAGCCTCTTGAGTACTATTTCTTGTGGTGTTTCTTGACAAACAATAACTTCACCTCTTTTCCTTCCCGCTTGGTACCAGGAGGACTCTGACTGTGGCGGGGTGTCCGGCCTGAGCCCGTCTTTATGGCTAATGGTGGCCCTTCAGGTGCTGTTGTTCTGGGTTGTGACTGACTCCAGACATCACGCCATCCCATCATGACCTCTGAAAAGCCCTGTATCTCTGCTCCCTCCGGATCATTAACGTGACTACCAGCATGCAGCGCTGCCACCAAAACGATGATGTCCAATGAGAAGTGCTTCTGACAAAGAAATTTAAAAAAAAAAAAAAAATTAAAAACAAAACCTAAGAACCCAGATTAGATGTTTTCTGTTCCGTTTACCTTCAGGGAGGTTCTCGAAGTGATTTTACCAGGTTAGAAGTGAAAGACCACCTATAGCTGTCCGTTGTTGCTTCAGTGGTTTCCGCCAACTGAAATTAGATTAATTTTGATTGGCAACTTCCGAACTTTTATCCAGCTCGATGTCATTGGCGAGATTGGACTGCCTTACATTATCAGAGGATCTTCAATCGCGACGGGAGGACTTGTTTCTTAAAGAAGTTGAGCAGTTTCTTTACCACTGCCACAAACAGTGCTGCCATTTGCAGGTGTAGCCTTTGTTTTGAATCGACTTGCAGTGCTTGGTTGTTTGACATTCTAAGGTTTTTTTGTCCCCCTGTTTTTTGTAACAATTTGGCAACATTTTCTGTAACATATGCCAGATTTTTACTTCACACGCTCTTGCCCTTTATGCACTCAGCTGGGTTGATCATTGTTTTTGTCTGAACTTTAGCTACCACAACCCGGAACAGTTACAGTGTCTCTGAGGGCGCTGCTTTCACTTCCATCTCTTCTGTCATGTACATATTTGCTGTGTGGAAATCATGTTCACTGTTATGGTTCAGCATATAAACCAACCCTTCTACTGCCACAGAGTGTACAAGTTTAACTTTGAAGCTGATCGTATATATCAGCTCTGATCTGGAGTGGTTAATGTGTTTGGATTTTCTGCTTTTTATTTTGGAAAACTTTGTTTCCATAGCACTTCCATTAACCAATCAGGATCAGTCCTTCCTGCGCTCAGTGGATTAAATCTCTTGTGCCATGTTGACCGTGTGACTCCTCTATAGACTGTAGCTGCTACATGGAAAGACGTGTATTAAAATACTAAATTGTTTTATTTATTAATTATCTGAGTGACATGTCAGGACAGCTTTCTGCTGTTTGATTGCTGCCATGATTAAAAACTGAATGAGCGTCACAGGAGAATTTTTATTTGAAATTTTGGTGAAAGAGAGAGGAAAATGCTATGTTTGTATTGATTGCTGTCACTTTTTAAATTAAATAACTGCTGTCTGCTCTGCGAGTTACCACTGCAGCTGTTATTTACCTGTTATAGTCTGTTATAGTTCAGTCTTTTTACGTAGGAACAGACTCGGCCCTCTCATAAAGAGTTAACTGTACATATTTGCTTTTATTGCTCAACTCTGCCTAAAATTTACATTCAGATTATTTGAAAGATGAAAAAATAAAAAACGAAGAAGGGTTATGTATCGGCTTCACCAAAATGACTCTCTGGACTAACCAGTGCTAGAAAAGATACACAAATTTGTGTAAACAGATCTTCACAAAAAGGTTGAGTCTTTTCCAAACACAGATGCACCCTTTAATGTTTGCACTAAAACAAAAATTAATAGAAATGTTTCTTCCATTATTGTATCTCCTTCGGGCACCAACGATAACGATTTTTTTTTTTTTTTTTTAATTTGCTCAAATAATATTAAAATGGTCCAAATTTGACCCAGTATTGAGATAACACACACTTTTGGTAACATCAGAACCATGTGATAGAGATGGCTCAAATTTAATCAAAATTAGTGGACTGAGTAGTTAAACTATGGAAGCAGAGAATGGCCAATGACTTTTTTTAATGCTGACATTGCAAGTTTACCAAACCAAAAAGCATGCAATTTCTTTTTTTTAATTCTTTTAGGGAAATGACTATATCTCTGCAACCACAAGGTCTGTTCATATTAAAGGGAACACTTGTAAGATTAGGCTAAATGTGAGACATACAACATATATGTTACTGGTAAAGAAAAAGCTCCACATGTTGTGCCTTCAGGGCTCTAGAAGTTTTCTATTTTGTTAACTTTAAAAAACAGAAACAAGTTTGATTTTATTTGAAAAATCTTAATTTCTTGTTAAATCTAGAAGTCATTTTCTCAAGATAATGCCAAAATGGTCAGTTACTGGCTTTGTTTTCTTGAGAGATCAGTTTGATCAAGGTGAGTTCAATAATTAGTGGACAGCATCTAATTATTGGCAATTGTTGCAGTCGCAATCTGCAACAGTAAGTTGAGGCGAGCATTTATTATTGTTCTCATCTGCTGCCACAGTCTTTCCTGAAGTTTAATAATAGCCTTCCCAGATTTTTGGAGATTTTTTACACCGTTTTCCAAAGCTAAATTATTCCGTTATCTCTACAAAATTATTTAAAAAGAAAAAAGAAAACTATTAAGGCATGGCCACTCTAGATGTCCATAAAAATAAAAAAAAATGAGGATAAGTATTATAATGGACACAAAAGAGGGAAATTTTATCATCAATGCATAAAATAGATTCAGTAGTGGGTAATTATGCACATTAATCAAAATATGACAGGTTAAACTTCCATGTATCCAAATTAGCCTAAAAGCGCATTTCTATCACTAGTTATTTTCCATGACGTTATCAGGCTACTAATTAAAAAATAAAATAGACATGAACATCCAACAATTCATGCTACTTAATGCTAAACATACCCAATGAACAAAAAATAAAACAAAGCTGACTTTGATTCTCAAAAAGCCATTTCTTCATATTGCACTTAATTAATCAGATGAAAACAGTCTGAGTAAAAGCAGTATGGAAGCCTATGATGTGATGTTTAAATATGATGATTCTTAGCAGGATTATACCATGTCTTCCTGCTGCTCCTCTCTTTTGCAGTACCTTTAAAAATGACAAAGCGGGCCAGAAAAGATGGAGCTAAACCATGCAAAAGTATTTAAATTAAACAAACACTCTTAACCTAAATTAAAATTTCCAAATTAAGCATAAATGAAAGCTCTGTGATGCAATGAGAAACACATGCATAACCTCAGAGGTGCCACAGCTTTCTTTGGAGCAGTGAGGTCATTTAGAAAACGATCCCAAATATGAATAAAGACAGTGTTTGTCTTGTTAATTATCATGGAGGTGACGTAAGCCAAGCAGCACTTAAGGTGCGAGGGCGTTCATCACCATTTGCAGCTTTATTCTTCTTCTTATAAGGCCCAAGTACCAAAACCAATGCGAAGGTCTGTTGAAACCCTGGTATTCTAGAAAATGAATTGCCCTTTGAGGGGTTTGAACCTGCTTGAAACCTCACCAAATTTGGCAGATATAATACCAGTCCCATACTAAAGATGTCTAAAAAGTCCACCTGCTTAACTGGCCAGGCTGCAGTGCAGTTCTGGCAAATAATAAATGAAAAAGATACAAGAAATTGAGCTCAAAACTGTTGATCCAATGATACAGAAGCAAGATCCTTTCCTGTTTCATAGAAGTAAATGAAATAGTGAAGGAAACTGATTAAATATAAAGATTCAATGGCTTGCATTTTACACAGCATCTCTAAAAAAAAATAGTATTTAGACTATTTGGTTGCCTCAAGTTTTTCTTCTTTCAATAAAGTTTATTTTATTTTATTTCTGTGCCTTTCTACTGTGTTAGTTGCATTCATGAAACATGTCTAATGCAGAAAATATGCGGATGCTACTTTAGATGGTTTTAGTGAAACACTGTCAGACAATCTTGTTTGCGAGAGCAACAAGCTTTAATGGGTCTGCTAATCCATCAAACCACAACTTGAGAGCAAAACAAACCTGCCAGAACAACAAATAACAAGAAAACTCCAGATGACAGTTTCAAAGAACAAAAATCTGCTTAATGAATTTGAGGTTCCCACCAAGTTCAACATGTGGGAAATGGCCTGTTGTGTTTTTTATAGTTAATTTATGTGTTTATAAAGTCAAGGGGATTTGCTGAATATAATTCAGTAAAGCAGAAAATCATGGCAGGCCTTACTTGAAACACAAGTTTTAAATCTTGGTGATAAAAACGTCATTTTTCCTTTGCCCTTGCTGTTAACGAGTAGTCATGCAGTCTGATAGTCATTTAGCAGTCTGTTGATTCCTGTGTAGAACAAATCCCATGTTAAAAAGCTTCATATGTTGGCTCATTAGCTCAACGAGGGAAGCAGAGATGTGTCATGGCAGCAACCACTGTCAAACTCTGTGATACTGCAGGGATATGCTCCATGGTTTTAGTGCCTGAAGATGCCTCTAAATCACTAAATATGCTTCCACTTTACGTTTTTGTTTAAATCCACGGGAATATTTGAAAACATCAACACTAAAGATAACATAGCTGCCACATGAACCACTAAAATGCATTTCTAGGTGTAAATGTTGAGTTAAGGCTGACAGATGTTTGAGAAAACCTACCACACACTGACACCATGTGCGTCACCCTACCACCAACCTCCTCCATCGTTGGAGCTGTGCTTTCAGCAAAATATTTGCATCATACCAGATAATGTTGCTTTGTAAACGAAAATAAGTAAAACACATTTCTCCAAGTCACATGGTTGAATGCTAGCTTGCCAGGCTTCCTGTTTTTTAAAGCCCCACCATCATTATAAAACCAAAACAATCATCAGTAATCTCAAGTGGTCTGAAATGCACTTTTTTTTTTCTTTTTTTTTTTTTTTACTCTGTGATTTTTTTTTCTGTATCTTTAAAACTCTACTGACAAAAACAGTGTGGTGGAACTAACAATGATATTTATGCTCATTTACTGAAGAAGTGCCATAATCTCTTGTGGAGAAAACTATTAGTGTATTATAACATTTATGCAATGTTGCTGAGGCACGACTTGAGGTTCAAATTGTTTCCCTGTGCTGCATGGTAATGGCTGATGAAATATCCAGTGTGCTCCTGCTTTCGTGTGTGATGTTGGGAAGCAGAATATCCTGGGTGTCAAGCATTTTGTCCACAGTATGATCAGCTGATACTGCCGTCCTTTTGGGGAGACAGCATTTGGCTTGGCTACAGAAATGAAATCTGACTGATGGACACAACATTTGAGTGAACTTTTCAATATAATTGGTTCAAGCTGTGCAATTAATTGTTATTTATTCACCATACAAGCCATTTAGCTCATTTACTGCAAATCATGAATATTTTACATTGATGACAATTCTTGTGAAAGTCATGTTGCTATGTTTAGACAACATTAAGAAATCACATTCAGTCCAAAACTTTGTTCCCAATGGCAGCTAACTTGTCCAAAAACTGATGATGTGATGATGGCTCCTAATGGTTTAATCCAAGTGTGCAGTTTTCATTCAGTGCCATTAAATAGTAAAAAATTTCACCCCACCATTATAGTGATTGATTAGACTGGACTCTGAGTCCATGAACTTTCTTTTTCAGGACTTTTCCCTAGCAACACAGTTAGCTACTAGGCTGATTGATATTGGTGTATAGATATTAATTTCCCTTGACTTTTCCTTTTCCTACCATCATGACATCACCCGTAGTATTCTCTGATATCTATCGTGAGAATTAGCACACTGCTTCATTAACACTAAAGTATTAAAGTGAATGCTAAACTTTATCCCTGCTAGCATTAGCATGTTAACATTATCATTTCAAAACCCATTTGCCAAAGTAAAATGTTGCCATTTCATGTTTCTTGAGATCACTCTGGTTTCAAGTACAAACTCTCTTCCTTTAAAAAGAAAAAAACAAAAAAACAACAACAAGCAAGAACCAGGGTATTGATATAAAATACCACTAAATGTAGTTTTAGCTTCACTTAATGGTTATAAAGCCTATACTGGGGTATGCTATGCTGATGCTCAGATAATTTGAGAGTAAATATATAAGCAAAACAATAAATAAATAAAAACATTGATATAACATGAGGCCAAGATTTTCAGAAAGGAAAAATGTTGACATTTTTGTTTTGTGAGTACATGCTAATGTTAGCAGTTAGCTAAAAAAAAAAAATAAAAAAAAAAAACATATCTCAAATAGCTGCTTTTAGCCAAGATTATGCTAGTTCTGGTGTGTGCTGCCTGTTTTATTTTATTGCCATTTCAGAACTGGCATTTTAAGTTATCTTACAGAAATTAAGTTTTCTTCACATAAAATGGTTTCTTACTGTTTCACTCACTTTTAAGCAGTTTCCAGTGGTCCAATGTGTCCTTTTGGTCTGATTCTTGTTTATTGGAAATGTGGAGGTCCAATTTCAAATTAAGAAATGGTCATTTTTCATTTTTTTATTGGTGAAAAGCAGCTGTTAAAAAAAAAGAAAAAAAAAAAAGAACATATTATTGTATCTCTCGTCCTGGAAGTTACTTATTTCTCCTGTGTTTGTTTAAAGTATGTTAAGAAATCCGTCAGTACTGTCATCAAGTTTTAATAGTGATTTTCAGAACAACCAGCTGTGTGAACTTTAACTCCATCATTATAAAAATTAAATTAATGTAATTTGGTGTTAACTTGATGCAATGAACACAGCTTAAGTAAATTGGAAACATCCAGTAGCAGCTGGACTGTTTGCATGCTAAAGTATACATGAGTTGTAGTTCTTGAGCTAAATATGCTGACATGGTCATTCAAGAGTTCACTTTACTGCTCAGACAACAAGAGCTTTATAGCTTTTCAGATGTCTCATTCTTCTCAAAGTGCTAAAATCCGATGCTGTCACCTCAGGAATATCTAAACTCGATGTGATATGATGTGTTTCTGATTCTGTTGGTGCTCTCTTTATGAATTGTGTGGGTTGACCTCTGAAATCTTGAGGAACGCTTAGTGTGAGTTTATGTCTGTTACACTGTTTCTACTCTGGCAGATGATCGGCTTACCCATCAGTCAAATTCTGAGCCCTCCAGCAAGTCACGCTTCACCAAACTCAGCTTTGGGCTGGTGAGACTTTCTGTAGGTCTTCCTGGATTGTGCTTTAATTGTGCAACATAATTCTTAGGAATCAGTCGTGTAAAAATGTGTAAACAAATAGCTGTTACAAACAAAAGAAAAAAGAATTATGTTTGTAATTGTGTGGAGAAGACACTGTTCATTCATGTCAAATAAGGTATATTGATAATAAAATTTTAAGATTACTATCTTTCGTTGTGTTCAGAGTTCTGGTCGATGTCCTTTTTCTTACAAAATGTCTGTTTTTTCCACTGTAGATCAGATTTCGGTTCCTAACTTTTGTCACATTGCCAATACACATTTCCCATCCAAATGTGTGTGAGAATAAGGAGGAAGCACCCTAAGTCTGCTCTCCCAGTGTCAGGCCCACATCAGAAACCCACATCCAGCCAAAGTCAACAGTGTCCAGGAAAGAAATGCACGATCCGAAGGACCAGCCACATCTCTCCACATCACAGCATTTGGCCCAATGACACGTCCAATAACGGCAATCCGTAACGTTTCTCTGGTCATAAATTTACATTAATTCTTGTTTTCCCTTTTGCGCGTTGATCAAATAGTAAGTGACTTTCTCGTTAACGCAGTCCGCATTACACTTCAACCGAAAACCAGCTGTGCTCAAACGCACAGCCTTTTAGAGGTACAATTCCTCACTGCCCCCTGAAGACAAACCACAGGCTCGTTTTACTCTTTATTATGGACATTAAAACTAACCCGAGTTTTGTATGGTGCTCATGAAGAAAACCTGAAATCCTTAAGGTGCTTAGGGACATTTTGAATGAGACCAATTACAATGTCTTTAGTATTTATTTTTAATGAAAAAAGGGTTTTATTGTTGGTAGCACAGCTGCTGAACGACTGCACAGAGACCCATTAGAAAATATTACAGATTATAAAGATCATGACAGAATTTGATTACAGCATCAACCAAAATATCCATTTAAGGACCATTAGGAAAAAGTCATGGAAGAAGGTTCATACCAACTTAAAATCACTACAATACAAGGAACTTATATAGTGGTTTCTTCTTTCCTCTTTATAAAGATCTGTTTCTACATATTTTTCCACTTCTGTAATGCGTGCGTAATCTACTCTGTTTCTTTAAGTGAATATTGTATAAAAGATTTATTATCATGCCCAAAATCATGTTTTTCTGGTGACAGCGCCCTGTCTGTCTTGGACCATCTTTTTCCCCCTGAAACCATTTCCCTTCCAAAAGTGTTATTCCTTGTCTGTCACAGATGAGTTACGACGTCAACAGCACAAGATGGATTTCCTGCCAGCGGCTCTGGATTTCGCGTCTGGCAACAAGATGACCCTGCTGGTTTACACTGAGAGGTCACTGCTGTTGTGTTTTTGATTGTTATCCTAAGTCTGCGGGCTTGTGTCCCTCTGTATCTAGTCTGAAGTCCCACAAGTAAACAGCCTGAAGAGTCAATATGAAAAGTTTATTATGTAAGTAATTACATTTCTAAGTATTAACAGTCCGCTCATTACACCACCAGCAGATTTGTTTTTACAAAGTTGCCTTTCCAGTGGCTGTAGAGATGGTGTCATGGGTCATTTGTGCTGCAGTGAGCTTCGCTTTAGGTTCTTAAAATAAAATGGGATCCTAAATGTTTTACTATCAATGCTCATCTGCCCTGTTTATATGCATGTCCTGGTCTCCTAACCATCGCATTCTTTGGTGTATAGAGGAAGAAGAAATGTTTTATTCTTCTTTCCTTTTCAGGAAGGAATCTCGCAGTATGACTGGTTTTAAGTTTGCTGAAGTTTGCACGCCCCCACACGGAACCGGCTTCATGCCCGCAGCAGTCCCAGCTGACCACAACTGAGAAAGATTTGCTTTTGCACACATGCGGCCTACAATGGACCCAGTAGACAGATGCTAATTGGGAGAAAGAACAACATTGTGGCTTTGGTTTGACAGATCTGCCTCCAAAAGAAAAGATAAGACCACCAAGGCGTTCCTTTTTTTTTTTTTTTTTTAACTTTTTATCTCATCTGTGTAATTTTAAAGGTTTGACTTTAGGTTCACAAGAGACACGTGCAACCACTCTGAACCCAAATGAAGTTCATCCCCCTTTCATTTAGATTTCAGACACCTCATAAAGACATTTGTTTGGCGAGGGTTCAAAACCCAATCACAAGTGCTGCCATAAATACCTTGTGATACTTAAAAGGCACCGGGGGAGCTCATTTAAAAGAAGCTGAGATTGATATGTTTAGCATAACATATTCTTCCCCAAAGAGTTTTTCTTTCCTTGTTTTTTTTTTTGTTTTTTTTTTCCTGCTGCTATACCCTTCACATTCAGTCTGTACCCTGAGGGGTAGAGACTCTGAATGAGACGCAACTGCTTCCAACGTTTTACATTCTTTTGTATTTTTTAGATATTAGATTACGATGGTGGAGATTATGGTTAAAGTATAGCTTTCTTTCATCATGCCTAAACAGCTCCTGGTAGGTTGTAGTTTCAAGAAAACATATCTGAACTAGACCATAATGTTTTTTTTATTACACGGGAAAACACTGATATAACCTTCGTTCTTATTATTCAGTTTCAATTTGTCATCACAGTGACTGCCACATAGACAAATGTGAGGATTCCTTGAAGATTATTCAATAACAGGATGAGAAAAACTGCAAGCTTGACTTTGCTTGAAGCAGATATAAGCTTTGCATATTAAAAGAAAATATACTTTTTGACCTACTGGTCAATTTTTTTGTTTTGTCATTTAAAAATTGTTTTAAAATGTGTAAATTCACTTCAGACACTTTTAAAGTTTGTGAAGTTTTACCTACTGAAGACTGCGGTCAGAGCACTCTGAGTTTGGAGAATCAGGATAAATTGCTTTGAGTAATTGCATGACCAATCATATCCAACAACTGACCAACAACACCCAAAATACCAAGAAAGAGTACCTGCAAACACATTAAGTAGCATTCACATACTTTTCTCTTTGCTTTACAATCAGAATTTCCTTCCTGTTTCTGTAAACTGAGAGTCCTTGAACAGGTTTTCTGCAGGTAAGACAATAGCTTCATGCAAATTTTGAATCCCTTCTTCATGAATGGAGATAAACCAAGAGAACATAAAGTAACAGGAATGACATGCCAAGTTGTTGGATGAAGAAAAGCCCAATAAGTGATGGAGCCAGCTGGTTAGTAGAATTTATTTAACCTAAATATATTAAAGACACACAACAAAACTTTTTTCCATTTTTCCCGTCACTCTCCCTCCATCAACCACTCATCCGGCATCCATCCTGCATCCTACCTGACCTGTTAGCTCTCTCCAGCCAACAAAAGACATTACATTCGAAACATCCAGTTCCTTATGAAACCGTGAAGCAAAACTCTGCGACAACGTCACGTCCTGGATGTAAAAGTTGTATCGTGCGGTTTCTCAGCCTCGTTACGCTGCTGGGCAGCAGCAGCTCTAGAAATATACATGATAGATGTCACTGTGTCATCTAACAAGTCCAGGACGTGGAGTTTTAAGATAAAAAAGTGATGTTATGTGTCTTTAAATAAGCTCGGCTCAACTAACCCTCAGCATTTATTCACATTTTTCACTTTGTGGATAAGCGTCTTTCATGTTTGAGGATCTGCACAACAGACGATTCAAAACAAACACAAAATGTTTGAGGCAGCCATGAGAATTGCACACACACTATCAGTCAAAAGTCTGGACACACTTTCCTATATCTTCTGGGAAAATGTGTCCAAACCTTTGACTAGTAGTATAAACATGAGCCTATTTTAAGCCTGAGTTGGATCCAGTTTAACAGATAACTTTGGTCCTTTAGTGGCTCAGCTAATTGAGTGGATACAACATTCATAGAGACTGAAACTTCATCACAACTAGCCCACGTCTGAGTCCTTATCTATGTCCATTTGTTGTGTTGCATACCCCTCTTTCTCTCTCACTTTGCCTTTCTTTCCAATCAAAAAACTGCCAAAAATTTACAACAGGAATTAAACCATTGTTTTTTGGTCAAAAGCCTTGATCTGTACGTGAATATGTCATGCTCGTTGTATGTCTGTGTGACATCAGGTTGGGTTAGCAGCAGCCTCACTTTAACACGGCATGTCTAAAATCCAGGTGGAAGAAAGAACTTCACGGAAAACCAGCATTTCACACAGTTGGCTTTGCTAAGTCAAAGCCTCATTCTCATATTTCCAAAACAGCTTGAATTCCAAATATCCTCCACCTGCTCCGTTGAATCGGCACGGCTTCAGATCCCTGTTGGGAGTTCTGTTGCTTTGTGATTCATCTGCTTGTCTTTAATGTACTCACTTTGTTGTAATTGCTGCAGTCTGGTAGCATTGGCTTTTCATGTTCCTTTCATGTTTTTTGGCCACAGAGAAAGTGAAGCTCAAGCGGAGGCCCCAGCTGTATAGGGAAAACAGCAAAATAACCACCGCAGATGTGGGGCGATCTCCCTCGTAGAGGCCACGTGGTGACCAGTACCAGAGGTCTGATGTGGTTTTTGAATCACCAGAATCGCCCACGGTTTCGTATCAGCTGTCCTTGACAGGAAATATGAGTAGTCCTTATCTCAGAGGAGCAGAGAGCAGCGCGGGAGAGAGAACAGAGGTGCACTTACGAAGATTTGCAGACAGCCCGGAGGTGAAAAAGAGACAAGCTGTCAAGATGTAGTCTTTAAATGATGGTGCGTGAAACGGGAAAAGAGAAAAAATATCCAGCCTCTCTTATAGACCGATGGAAAAATTTCATGCTTTCTTGGACACTTTAGATATTCCTCATTGATTTAGCGTCGTGTTTTGGAACCTCGGGATGTTTTGTTTTTTTCTCTGTTGTAATGGGAGCAAACTTGAGCCAATTAAGCCAAAGATATCCACATAGCTCTATCTCTCAACGAGGAAGTGAAGAAAAGTCTGTTTATGTTATTTGAGTGAGCAGAATCTGTAGAGGAAATGGTCATTTTCTTCTATAACACTAATGATTTGCCAACCAAGCAGTGATGCAGCATGAATCAGTCATGCAAAACGAGCCTGCATCTTCCCTGCAGCCACAGTTGGACTGATTGGCTGATAGACTAAACAGAGAAATTTATCCTCAGAGTCACAAACAACGACTCATTTTGCTAGATAAGCAATCGTGATGGCGTTTATGGGGCGATCTGTTACACAGACAGACTCGTATCAGATAGATCAGATACAACTCAGTTATATAACACAGATAAACAGTCAAGGCAGACATTTTTTTCTCTGGCAGAGAGTGAGATATTTCCTCTGCTGCGAGCCCCAGGTGTCTGGTCGGAGTCGAGAGTCAGCATTTGGACCGTGTGTAACAACACAGTGTGATTAAGCGCTACGGTCTGGCGCAAACAGAGTTGCCTCTCTTAATGATCCTCTGACACGCCAAGTCTCATCCACTCCAAATTACCCTATAGCTATATCCCACAGCTGGATCTGTATGCAGATAATTACATTTCTTCATGCCCAAACACACACTAACTGTCCTGACGATGACTACACAGATAAGCAAAGTTTACATATATATTCATATTCAAACACTCATATACTATCCTAAAGCAAAAGCAGCTTCCTCACTCATATACAAACCCTTGTCGCCGTTGCCAAACACATACACACAATTACTAGCATGAAAACAAGAAAGTGCAGGACCTCTCACTGGAAACTTCAAAGTGTTGGCATGTGGTGAACCTGTGTGTGGCACTGGGTTAATTGCATGCAGAGTAAGTGCAAATATGTGCTAATTAATGCATAATTAGTGTGGTGGAAGTTTATCTGAGAGCTAGATGGAAAAAGGATAACATTAGTTTCGATCTCATGAAATCATGATGTCATGCACCTTCAGAGAAATACACACCTTTCTCTCTTTAACTTTATACTGAGCTAAGATTAACAGTTGTATGTGGATTATTGCTATTTTTCTAATGTCAATGCTGTTTAATATAATACGCAAAACAAATGCTTATTCTTTTAATATGTAACATGGAAGAAATATATGAATGTTAAAAATGAAAAACACACCAAAGGAGACTCAGATATATAATTTACTCCACTGCTTTTTTATTATACCAACTCAAACAGGACCTTTCCAAAAGCTTGGACCACAAGTGATTTATTCATGATATCATTTTGAGGTATTAGTGTTCCCCTCCACATATCAGCCTTATGGAAAGAAACATTGAATACAGCAAACGTTTTGACATCGCCAGTCAGCATTTCAGTTACTGTGGAAAAATAATAGGACTCCATACCAATAAAAACATGTTTTTGAATATATTTTTTGGGCTAAATTACTTTATTTAAAACTAATTCACTCTTAAAATGCAAAAGTTTGGGTATTATTTACCATATTTACCAAAGTGCTCAACACCTTGGTAAATATGACAGCTTGTAAACTCTTTCTTTAACATTCTTTAACATTTCTTTATATATATATATATATATATATATATATATATATATATATATATATATATATATATATATATATATATGTATATATATATGTATATATATATATGTGTGTGTGTATATATATATGTATGTATATATGTGTGTGTGTATATATATATGTATATATATATGTATATATATATATATATATATATATATATATATATATATATATATATATATATATATATATATATATATATATATATATGTATATATATATATATATATACACACACACACACATCTTGGCCTGGGTACAGTTCAGTTCTCCAGAAGGAGCTTGATAACTATGGCTTCTCTCAAGCCACATCACCCAAAGTTGGAGAAATAGTAAAAGGGAAAGAGATGGATGATAGTTGGACTGAGTTGGGAAAAATCCTGGAAAGAAAACAGTTAAGATGTTAAAGAAAGAGTTTACAAGCTGTCATATTTACCAAGGTGTTGAGCACTTTGGTAAATATGGTAAATAATACCCAAACTTTTGCATTTTAAGAGTGAATTAGTTTTAAATAAAGTAATTTAGCCCAAAAAATATATTCAAAAACATGTTTTTATTGGTATGGAGTCCTATTATTTTTCCACAGTAACTGAAATGCTGACTGGCGATGTCAAAACGTTTGCTGTATTCAATGTTTCTTTCCATAAGGCTGATATGTGGAGGGGAACACTAATACCTCAAAATGATATCATGAATAAATCACTTGTGGTCCAAGCTTTTGGAAAGGTCCTGTTTGAGTTGGTATAATAAAAAAGCAGTGGAGTAAATTATATATCTGAGTCTCCTTTGGTGTGTTTTTCATTTTTAACATTCATATATTTCTTCCATGTTACATATTAAAAGAATAAGCATTTGTTTTGCGTATTATATTAAATATACGCAAAATATTAAATATATATATATATATATATATATATATATATATATATATATATATATATATATATATATATATATATATATATATATATATATATATACACGTTCTTTTAATGTTTGTTGAAGCAAATTTCATTATGCAAACAAAATGCTGCTAATTGAGATTAATTAATTACAAAGCCTGTAATTATTTCAGACCAATTTAAAAAAAAAAAAAAAAAAAAGATATATATGTATATATATATATATATATATATATATATATATATATATATATATATATATATATATATATATATATATATATATATATATATATTAATTTGTAATTAATTAATCTCAATTAACAGCATTTTGTTTGCATAATGAAATTTGCTTCAACAAAAAACATTTGTTTCCCATTCAGATTGATTTTAAGCTATTATTAAATCAAATAATAGTAAAAAATTATTATTATAATAAACTTAAACTCTATAAATGTCTGGATAATTTTATTTAACTTTGAAACAGTAAAAAAGAAATGGAAAACATCCTGGCCAAAATTGATCAGATCCGAAGTTAAAGTGTCATTTTAAGTACTTTAACAAACAGCTATAGCTCCAGTTATTCTCTGATTAAGAGTCTACAATATCTCTTGTCATCTCCGGCTCTTGCTTGAGCAATTTTCAGCAGAGTGTGAAGCGGCTGGGATGGGAATCAGCACTTCCAAATCTGAGGCCATGGTCCTCAGCTGGAAAAGGGTGGATTGTCCTCTCCGGGTCGGGGGTCAGGTCCTCCCCCAAGTGGAGGAGTTTAAATATGTCAAAGTCTTGTTCACGAGTGAGGGAAGGATGCTATGTGTGTTCTTCAGGACGAGGGACGGGGGAGAGGGGGCTTTGCAACTGCTTTTAACAGAAAAGAGAAAACTACACGTTCTTTTAATGTTACTCACCAAGAGTCCCTGATACCACCAGAAAAGACGCTAGACTTGTTGATGCTCTTTTTGTTTTTCAGTAAACTCTCTGAAGGGTCTGAAACATCTCTAAATATAGCACCAATGTGGCTAAGTCAGTAGCAGTAGAGTGTCCAAAAGTGGAAGCAGAGTACCAGGAAATTGTGCTCTGACAAAGGTTCCACAACTAAATACGTAATTTTTTTCATGTGTTAATGTTTGTGTAAATAATTAATTAACTCTTTAAAGTCCCACCCATAGTTGATTGTAAAACCTCAAAAAAGTGATGACCAGGATTCATCCTATCATATGTCCCGCCTTAGCTGAATCCTTTTGCATTGTGAAGGAGCAGTGACTCGACTCCCAATTTGTCCCCACTTTGTCCCATTTTGTCCCAGATCCTGAAGCACAAAAGGATCTAGCTGTTTCAAACAGGATGAATGAGCTCTTATGCCTTTATCAAAACATCTAAACGCTGTTTTTTTCTTGTAGTTTTCTTTTAATTTAAGTAGAATAACCTTTAAACTGGGTTTTTAGTCACGTTAGCTGATCTGGACGGTCTACCCTGCACAGCTCAGCTCAAAGACTCCATTAGTGGTGCTTTGCCATGGTCCACTGAGGAGTTGATGCAGGTTATGCAGGGTTTTTTTTAGTTTTGGACACAAGTCTTTGACAATTGAAAGAATTGGTATTAAACTGGGCTTGACCTCTGAACCTGTACTGGAACAGCTTTAAACCTTTTATGCTGTGTTGGACCAGGAATCATGAGGCTCCAGTATAACCTATAGTATGCCTCACAAGACTGTCCAATGGGAAGTTTTAACTGTGTTTAGGATCATCATCATTATCTTTTTAGCCTTTTCTTTATCAGACTTTTCATCAGTTCAGATAAGAAACTCTAGTTAAACTTCATGTGCCCACACGACTTCTTTCCAACACAGATTAGATGGATGGAAGCCTGTTTAGGTATTAATATTGCCATTTCTGAAGATGTAGAGAATGCTCTTCTACACATAAATCCTGTCCATCACAAAAGGAAGTGGTACACTGGTATTTTATTCATTATCCTATAACCACTTAGTCAGATTAAGGGTACTTGCAGTCCTTCGGTGAAAGGCAAGGTACACCCTGGACAGGTCGCCAGTCCATCACAGGGCCATACAGAGAGACAAACAACCACTCACTCCTATGGCAATTTAGAGTAACATATTAACCTAACATGCATGTCTTTGGACAGTGGAACGAAGCCGGAGAGAACCCCGGGGAGAACATACAAACGCCACACAGAAAGGCCACTGTCAAAACCTTGCGGCAGCCAAGGATCGGACCAGCAACCTTCTTGCTGTGAGGCCACAGTGCTCATCATTTTTCACTTATATTTTGGTCACGTTCACTGCAGCATTGATTCAAAAATCTTCTGCAATGTCACAACATTTATTTCCGTCCAGAGTTGCATTGTATTAATGATGGGAGAGTCCAACAACTGCACAAATTCTTCTCAAGCAAATCACAAAGATTCTCTAAAGGGTTCAGGTCTGGACTCTGTGGAGGCCAGTCTATGTGTGAAAATGATGTTTAAAACTCCCTGAACCACATTCTCACAATCTGAGCCCCGTGAATCGTAACATTGTCTACTTGGAATATGCCAGTGGCATCAGCGTGAAAACAAACCATTAATATAATCTTCTGCTTATTCAGTATATTCTGGTATCAGCCGACCTCATTCTTTGGACACATAATATTGCAGAAGACCAGACCAGATTAGACTGCCTGGCTTGTACAGTAGACACTAGGTATGATGGTTGCTTCATCTTCTTTTCTTACCCTCATGCTCTCATCACAGGGCAACAGGGTAAATCTGGACTTTTCAGACCACATGACCTTCTTTCAGCTCCAGAGTCCAATTTTTAATGTTCCCTATTGTTTTCTGAATAACCTCAATAATAAGTTGTTTTCTTAAAGGGGTGCTATTATGGTATTTGGAGTTTTCTGAGCTTTCTAGTGTTACAGTGTTGAGTCCTCATCAGACATGTGAACGACACTGGTTTTTTTTTATAACCTAAACGCATGTTTGAGTTTGAGTTTGAGTTCCAGCACGCTCTCCATTCGGTTTCCATGGCGACAAAAAACACGTCATTTTAGAGAGTTTTTTCTACTTGGAAATCCTTGTGACGTCCCGGGAGATAAGGTTCGGTGATTGGTTACCTTCTACTGGTTAACAAGGGCATGTACAAATACATCAGGCGGGTGGAAAACGTGGGATAAAGTTATTTCCAACGATGGCTGGTGAGTTTACCAAAGAGAGACATCCTGCTGCATTCGTTGCTGTGGGTTGCTGTTTTCCACTTCGTTTTCAGGGTCTGATTCAGGTTCCAACATGTAGGGCTGTATGCTATGTGTTGACATTGTATTTTGTTTTTTTTATTGAGTTCATATTAGCCTAATCCTTCTGTTTATGAGATGTTACAATGACGCCGAAAGCAGGTGCAGTGCGCGCTCCCGATGTAGTGCAGTGGCGGGAGGCGGGGCTTAATGCGGAAGAGTCTCAATCCACTCGTTTTGAGAGGGTCGGTCTGAAGTAAATAAAGCGATTTGTGACAATAACTCGATCAATCCCAGCCCTTCTGGTCTCAGAAATAAAAATAAATTAGCCTGAAATGCACATAATAGTTCCACTTTAAGGCTGTGCAGTTGTTCAGTCCCAATCCCTTAAATTTCCTTCACATCGTTTGTGTGTAAATGCTCTCACACATATCCCTGACTTCTACTGTGTATTTGTTTGTTTCATGACATTTTGACTTCTCCACATAATAACCATTCAGTCATTTAAGACACAGTCAGTGTTCGTCTGGAAGATGATGGTTCCCCACTATTCTTCCAGTTTTTAATGATGCATTGCACAGTTCCCTGGGTTGTTCTTTGCTTGATGCATGATACAAGAAACAGGTCAGAAATCAGTTGAATACATCTTTTCCACAACCTGTGTGTCTCCTGAAATAATTGTTTAAGAAATGAGAAGCTATACCAACTTCATCAGTTGTGTCTCACAAGCTTTCACCTGTGGCTATTTTTGTCAATTTTTTTTATTTTAAATTGCTTAAAACAAATACAACACTATGATTTTGCTCATTATATATAAAATTATGCTGCATGCATCCTTTTTGGGCCATATTTTCAAAAACGTTGGACTATTCCTTTAAAGAGAGGAAACCTGTATGTCACCACTAAGCGTCCATGCAAAGTTTTGAGTGTGTCACAGGCGTGTGTCTTGTGGGGGTGTGTTGAAGGGAGGTCAAACCTCGGTCTGGGTAATTTGCCACAGATGAAACCCAACTCCATTTCATGGGACCAGTGCAAGTAAACGTTTCAAAGCTGCAGGAAATCTATTAGCACCTGGCGGGACTCCCCACACGTCCTATTCTGTCCTCTCCTCCCCCCCACTCCCTCCACCCTTCCATCCCCACTCCCACCATAGTTAATAAAGCCACACAAGACCACTGCACTCCTGCTGTGCCACTATAGGCAGGAGATTAGGGAGTGTATGCGCACGCACGTGTGTCGGTCTGTGGCGTGTGGCGAGATGTGCATTTACGCCTGTAGTATGTGCAGCTCAGAGTGTGTGTGCAGAGCGTGCATGTAATGTATCTGGATCTGTCCTTTCTTTACACACGTGGAGCCAGTTAGAAGTGAATGAGGTGCCAGACAAGCATGCAGCAGCTGCCACACTAGAAACAATAGCTCATGATCCAGTCACAGTAGGCTGCAGTCACTGCAGAGTGCTGACTCCAGGTCACATTACATGTGCTTGGATAATATTATAATATCACTGCTCAGATCATGTAAACTGTGATGAACTTGGTGCTTTTTTATAAATACTGCTACAAAATGCATGTGCAAGAGCTTCATTAGCTTCACTTATCATCATAAACTTCAGTGCATTATTCTGTTTGGGTCATTCTGACGGAAATGACAGCTTGCAAACAGTTAAAGCTCCTCCACATGTGTTCTGCTTTGTGGATACATGTTTTAACCTTTGTATTTGTGCTGCTGGTTATTCTTTTGCTTTATAGTAAAATAGAAGCCACTCTTTAATATACACACAATCAGAGCTACAGAGATGAAAATCAATCATTAGCTCTGTCTTTGAAAAAGTTTGAAAAAAAACATCTGTCCTGTGCAAGTCGGTTGCTCAAGCCTGATTCACAGGAGTTTTTGCATGTTTGCATGTTAACGCTGGGATTTGAGGATTGCTTTCTTTCAAACAATAGTTTAAATAATGACTCAAACATACATGCAAAACAACAAAGCAAAAGGTCACACAAAGTGAAGCTGGAAAAATGTTCGACAAGAAGTAGGAGGAAGTACAAAACTGATTAAACCCTACCGCTTTTTCTACTTCTGTTTACTTAATACAACTTAATAAGCGCTTAATAGAAAACAGCTTTTATTACAGGTATGCCTTTGATGATAATTAAATGTTTATAGCTTTTTGTTTCAACACTGACAGCAGGAATCCCTCATATCCCCCTCCTGTCTGATGACCAGCTGATGCCGCCTCCTCAAGGTGGCTAAAACTCACACACTTCTGCACAGAAACATTTTTGTTTGGTTCACAGCCTTTGTTGATCATTTCAAATCTTTTTGTTTGAACACGATGACTGTCTTTTTAAATATAGCCCAATACAGAGTATATATAGATTGAAATTTCAGAGAATGCATAACATTGGAGCTCAGAGTTTAATCTTATGATGTTCAGCTTTAGAAGTTAAACAGAGCAATAGTAAAGGCTTCAGAGCATAAGTGATGTAACAGTGACCACATCTTTTTATGTTGCAGAGTCTGCGCCTGCCAGGCTGTAAAAGTCTGAAAGATGCTTTGTGCTGTCAGAGACAAATAATTGGCTGTTTTGTTGGACAAGTCCCACAGGAAACATGATTATCCAAAGGTTTTGCTACCTCACCATGTTGTGGTTGGTGTGCTGTTGGAGCTCTGTTGTGTGATTTACTTTATTTCACCTTTGAGGTTGGAAGTGGGACTTTTCCCAACAGAAACAACAACTATTGAGGTGTGGTTTTACTTTCAAATTTCTCGTTATGAGGTACAACCTGCGTCTTGGAGGATCTTCCCTCTGCTGCGCGGTTTAACTTTGTTTTATCTGCTGCCTAGTGAAAGAAAAACCCTGACAGTGAACATCAAGCTGTCACAGTTTATCAGTCGCGGCGGCTTCAAAACCAGACAAACCCAAACATCCAAAATCCGGAATTAGAACATAGGTTTACTTAAGCTTAGTCTGCATTTAAGCATAATTAAGACGACATCTTCATCTACCTGCTGAGAAAAATCGGATTATTTAAGTCAACTGTGTCTGTTGAGCGTTTGGGCCGCCACGCTGACCCGCTCACCGGCTAGCTTGTGTTCAGGGTCCAGCCTAATTGGATTTATGTGCGGGAATGTTTTCCAAAGCCACACTTGTGAAATACCTCCACATCTGCTGCCCATTAGCAGTGGACATAACACACAACAGAGAGGAAAGCCCCCAACGCCTTGATTCATTGGAGTGCAGCTCTGCTTTTTTGTTGCAGCGAAGGAAAACGGCTCGCTGCATCATTTCAGCGCGGCGAACGCTGCCTCATCTGTCTTCTTCCTCCCCTCTTATCTCTCTCATTTGCTTTTCTTTCATCATTTAATCCCTCAATTCATATGTTTTCTTTTTGTCCAACCTCTTGCTCTCTTCATGCTAAAACCCGTCAGTCTTTGCGCAGCTGTTGTCTCTTCTCCTCAGGTGCAGACGTATCGTCTTTGGAGGCTTGCTCGCTCGCTTTCATCTATTCCCTTTCAGGCTTGAGTATTCTCTCGTCGAATTTTTCTCCCTAAATCCATCCAGCAGGTCTGACTTTCCATCTGCTAACTCAGCCCGACTTCCCCACTCTTTGTGCTCTCATGCCCAGTTATCAGACAAGTCATTTGTCTATGTCAGTATGACTTCCATGTAGAAAACTTTTCCCTTGTCACTCCCCAAGGCAAGGACGTCCTCTTGTTTCATCCCTTAGTAGGCATCAGGAGAAACTAGCAAGGGGGTCTGACAACCTCTTGACCCCTCATCTGTCATCTGCAAGGGGAAAAGCACCCTCCTAATTGGGGGGAAAGCGTTGAGGGGTTGGGGGGCTGGTTTAGAGGTTGTTATTCTAGTGTTGGAGGGGTCAGAGGTGAAAAGGGGGAGATCACACCGGTGATTAGCCTCCTTCATGTGCAGGAATGGAGGGCAGCTAGGACAGGGGGAGTGTTGGTTAGGCAGCTGGGGTGTAAAGTAATTAAAAGGAAATGGGTAAAGTTTTGCTTTTAGGATGATCAGTGCTGTTAATAGCACTGCCAAGGGTCGAGGTGTGCACGCCTGCAGGCTTATAAGGTTTAATCTGTCGCAGTCAGAAAAAGAAGGAGCTAAATGTATAAACATTAATACGCTGGTGGTAAGAACTGTCCAAAAGGAATGCAAAATAAAATATTTGACACACGATTGCATCTAAGAACTCTGCAGGGACAAAGTGCAAAATCATGCCTTCATTGTTTAAAAAATGTGATTTTAGCCCTTTGAAACCGCAGCCTCCAAAGTACTCAAAACGTCAGCAGTGAGAGTCTCAAACCTGCCAGCTGGATAAGCACATCAGCTTAAAATCACACGTGTTGGCAGAGTAACTCCTTTTCCTCCTCGCTCCACCTGATGATGAACACAGCCCATCTCCTCGGGTCTCCCTCCTCCGCTTCCTCACTTCCCCTGTCCACACCTCTATACGGGGCTCGCAAGCCATGAAATAGATGTGTGTGTGTGAACAGAGAGAGGAAAAGTGAGTGAAGACAAGGAAACTGAATGTAGAAATCCTCTGATTTGTCATTAAAATCAAAGACTTTATCGAAAAATACCAACTTCAACGTAGAAGGTCAGTGCTGCAACAAACCATCTAGGATCAATGAAGTAAAGCAGACTAAACTTGTGTTTTCAATCAGCTGGATCACAAAATTATGATGGTAAAAATGCTGTCCGCTATCAGGTTAAAAGGGTTTTGGACCTGTGGGATCTGTCTCTGTTAACCATCAGGGATTCATATTTACACTTATTTATTACTCACGGTAATATGATTACACTTGCACAGTTTATCATACTTTACTTTGTTTTGCTTTTTTTTCATTTTATTAGAATTTATATTTGCAAACTGTTTTATTGAGCATGCGTTGTGCAATGATATTGCTTATTGTACTGTAATATACTGTATTCTCTTTACGATCATACATACCTATTATTAGTAGTAGTACTGTTGGTTTCTTATTTTATCAAACATACTACTCTGCATTAGTATATAATATGGTATAATAATAGTATATCATATTCCATTGCTATTAATTATATTGCAGATTACATATTACATTATACCACTGCAGTATACTAAAGTATTCTATGTACTGCTACCTCATTGCTTTATATTTGATCTACTTTTTAGATTCACACTTCTTTATTTCTGCTTTGCATGTATTGCTTCAAACCCCTAAATTCAACTGATTTCTGATATGTTTCTTGTTTGTTTGTGTGCCATAGATGCCCACTTAATAGTAAAATAATGTTGTTGTTGTTGTTGTTTTTTTATTGTATTGAATTACTCTGTGCACATGGTGCATCGTCATGGTCCATCGTCATGGTGCATCGTCATGGTGCATCATCATGGTCCATCGTCGTGGTCCATTGTCATGGTGCATCATCCTGGTCCATCGTCGTGGCACATCGTCATGGTGCATCGTCGTGGTGCATCATCATGGTGCATCGTTGTGGTGCATCGTCATGGTGCATCGTCATGGTGCATCATCATGGTGCATCGTTATGGTGCATCGTCATGGTGCATCGTCATGGTGCATCGTCATGGTGCATCATCATGGTGCATCATCACGGTCCATCGTCGTGGTCCATCGTCACGGTCTATCATCATGGTGCATCATCATGGTGCATCGTCATGGTCTATCATCATGGTGCATCATCATGGTGCATCATCATGGTGCATCGTCATGGTGCATCGTCATGGTGCATCATCATGGTGCATCGTCATGGTGCATCATCATGGTGCATCGTCATGGTGCATCGTCATGGTGCATCGTCATGGTCCATCGTCATGGTCCATCGTCGTGGTGCATCGTCATGGTCTATCATCATGGTGCATCATCATGGTGCATCGTCATGGTCTATCATCGTGGTGCATCGTCATGGTGCATCATCATGGTCCATCGTCAGGGTGCATCGTCATGGTCCATCGTCATGGTGCATCGTCATGGTGCATCATCATGGTCCATCGTCAGGGTGCATCGTCATGGTCCATCGTCATGGTCCATCGTCATGGTGCATCATCATGGTGCATCGTCATGGTGCATCATCATGGTCCATCGTCAGGGTGCATCGTCATGGTCCATCGTCATGGTCCATCGTCATGGTGCATCATCATGGTGCATCAAGTATCCATCAGAAGATGCTGCACTGTATCCTCCTCACTACTTCACCACCATCAGCCTGAACCCTTGATACAAATCATGATGGATCAATGGTTTCATGATGTTTCCTACTAATTCTGAGCCTACCATCTGAATGTGGAGCTAAAATGGAAAATCATCAGACCAGACATCTTCTATAGTTTCAGTGAATCTATATAAGGAGCAGCACTTTGTGTCATTGTGTGCTGCTGTAACCCATCTGCTTTGAGGTTGGAAGCATTCAGAGACGCTTATCTGCATATCTTGGTTGGAACCGGTGCTTATTCTACTTCCTGTCGACTTTCTATCCCCTCCAACCAGTCTGTCCAATATCCTCTGACCTCTACACATTAAGACATTCTGGTCCAAAAGACTGCTGCTCGCTGGACATTTTTATCTTTTCAGATCATTCTCTGTAAACCCTAGAGATGGTTGTGTGTTAAAAAAAAAAATCCCAGATGATTAGCAGTATCGGAAACACGCAAACCAACAACTATGTCACATTCAAAGTCAGTTAAATCCCATGTTCACTTGTTATTGATGTTATTAACATTTGTCTTTCTAAGTGTTTGTAACATTAAATATCTTCTGCTTTCCTAAAACTGGTTTTCTTGAGCATTTAACTGATGTTCTTCCGATTTTTTTTTACGTATAACGTGATTAGTTATACTATATATAGTTTGGCTCAGAGATGGTCCAAGATATTTGGTGTAAACCTGGCCGGGATAAAAATGAATGCGTTTCCTGACAGCCAGGCACAGAGGTGGGCCTATGGTGAACTGGAGCTGCATGTATCCAAAAAGATGTTGGTAATACGACATTTAAAAACCGCCTAACAAGAAGTCTGCAGAGGTTTGGTAGAGGGGAAATATTCCCGAAGGGCCACGGTCAAAATTACACAGGCGTTTCTGAAGGAGAAAAATGCTAAATCTACAATCTGGCCAAGTATTCCTCCTGACTTAAATCAAAGATAAAAGAGAACGATAGAGCAATGCAGTCCCTGCAGCAACGAGCAACTCAAACCACTCAATAAATTTCTTCAAGACGGGTTCCCTATGTGCAACAAAGGATCGAGACTTTCATTGAAAACATGCAAAGAAAATGTCAAATTTTCCAGTTTCAGCATGAAAAGTAGCTTTACTCCCCTTGCATTTGCTTATAATAAACATGTACTTTCACATCAGAACTGATACTTTGATCCCTGTTTAACGCTGTTTTACTGTGATTTACACCTTCTCATCTTTATCTGTTAAAGGAATATTTGTACATTCATGTTTTAGTGGGATTAAAACCCAAATAATCCAAATCAGCCAAACAAATTCATGTTCAAGCCATTTTTTGCATTTTAGAATCTAAACTTGGAAAGATTCGAACAACATTTTTGGCTCTGGAAAAATCATATTAATGCTCCCGACACTCATCTGGAAGATGTCAATCAGAGATTAGTTTAAAGGAAGATTTAGTTGCTGTCGGTCCCACATTGTTCCAGCGCAGGATGCGATGAGTTTAGATGTGATGTCACTGACATCATCAACATTTCTGTTTCTTTTATTTTCTTTTTTTTCTGAACACATAGAACAACGTCATGAGATCACAATCAAATTCGCCTTTATTGCTTTTCCAGCTCTCTGGTTTTATGGGACTAATTCTTCTTCAGTTTTGTAAAAGAAAACAAGAGGATTAACTATCAAGGTAATGATGCAGGCAGTACAGTTCTCAGGAGTTCCTCTGATAATGCTGGACTCCTGGAATTTACATTGCTCTCGGCCTAGCGGGAAGTCATCTGAGACCTATCTGATTAAAAATACCAAAAGCAGCTTTCTTTCCAAGAACTGGACCCTGTTGTTACTGGTAGGTATGAAATCAGTTAACACTGATTATATGTTCAACTAGAATTTAGATTAAATAACCCATCAGTCTTATGGATCACAGAGCTACCAAACCTCTCATGCTGGAATTAAGAAGGTTGCAGGAATGATTGACAGTTTGGAATCCACAGCAAAAAGCCTGGACTTAATAAAATAAATTGTGGAAGTTTATACTCCCCTTGCTTTGCTCTGTTTGGAAAGAGCGCTCCCACTTCCAACATCCTCTCCCTGGATGCATAATCAGCTGTCAAACCTAACTTATTCACCTAGGGCTTGTAAAGCACATGGGACAGGGCGAGGCGTAATTCAAAAGGTACCAAGCTGCAAAAAAATTTGCTCCGAGACAGATTTTCTGAGCGTCTGGATTTCTTCTCTGCGTTGACACTGATTGACGTTGCGAGTGTGATGTGTGTACGGTGAGCAGTGCAGCTATGTGCCTGCTGCCAGGGCTTCGAGCGACAGCCTGCAGCCCCTCCAAAGCACACACACCCTCACCTCTACACCTGCTGGTCCACTTCTGCTCACACACATGCATGCAGACCAAAGGGTGGAAAAAAAAAAAAGACCAAAGAAAAACCAGAACTGACCTGCACGCGTCTTAATGAGGGGAGGGCTGGGTGTCTGGCATTTACCTCCAACCCGTTCTTTTTTTTTTTTTTCCTCTCTCTGGAGGGCTTTAAGTCCACCGCCCGTTAACGGCTGAAGTGTGGATTTCCTGTCAAGTAAGGGTTAGAGCCCAACAAAAGTCCTGTACTTCAGTACCTAAGTAGGATCACTTCCAGCTGCCCCATCTAAACACACACACTTCATGTCGTACAATATCCCAACTGGGATTTATCCTGAACCTGCAGTGGTTGGTGTTGTCTTTGTAGTGACCTTACTGCACCTTTACGGCATTTTCCAAAGCCAATGTCAGTGTAACATTTCTATTCTAAAGATATTGTAGGTTTGTGAGCTGAAGCGGACTCTTTCCACTTTTATCCTCGTATCCTGTAGCACAAACAGTCCCATTTTTGAGACTTTACAAGGTCAGCCTCAGCTGAGCCTTTGGAATATGCCATGACTGGACTCTTGGCTCTGTTTTTCCTCTCATATCTTTTTATCCATTGAGGATCGTTTGAACAGCGGGACAAATATTCCCTCAGTCCCCGGCAGATTTGTCAGGATTTGACTTTCATGAGAACAGCTGACCCTCTGAAGAAACGGATTCTGTCTCATGATCTGGCCCAGCGATGCATCACTAAATCAGATACGGGCAATTCAGTCTCATGTTTGTCATTTTATTGGGCACATTAATCACAGACAGGGAGCTCGCAACTTTTGACAGTGACTGAGGATACAGAGCAGAAGGAGAGTTTTAAATCTTATTTCAGAGTCATTGTTTCTGCCGTTGAGTGAGGGTTCAGCCTGGCCATTTAATCAGACCACCATCTTTGTCCCAGTATCCATACACTGGGAGAGAACTCAACATATAATAACCAAAGTACATGCACAGTATTTTGATGACTAAAATGGTGAAATTGTGAAATGAAGCTAGAGTTATAAATTCAGGATTTTACCAGAGCAAAGCAGCAGTCTGGAAATGTTTTAAGCAATCATGATTTGGTGCGTCGTCTCTGATGGGCTGCTTTTCAGTCATCATTTCTGACATGTTTAGCTGCCTGACAAAAGAATCAAAGTCAAATGCAAATAGGAGCAACTTTATTGGGAGTTTGGCAGTATCACAGTGCACTTACAGAAGTGGATAAAATCTGTTCATATGGTTTCTTTTTAGGCAGATGCTCTGATGTCTTCAATACCAGGAGGTAAACATGAAAGAAAGAGGCTGCAGACAAGGGGTCTGACTGAAGTCAAATCTCTGTATTGGAGTGTATCTGTAACACTGTGCTTACAGGGACATACATGCTTGCATGCTTGAGAATTTAAAAACATCTATTTATATATTTTTCATTTTTAACTGCATTATCTATGTGTTTCAGTCCAGTTTTCAGAGCTTCCTTTGGTTGACTTTGTGCTTACATGGATTTAAAAACACCCATTTTTACCTGATTAACTGAATTATTTATTGCCTTTTTTTCTCTCGTTTTTTTGTTTTTCTAGTGTAATTTAGTTGCAAAAGGCTTGTGAATGTTACTCACTTGAACCGCTTGACCTCACAAAAAGGTTATTGAGCTCATTGATGATTATTTTTCCTTATGTTGCAAGCCTGGCACCTTATTTACGCCCTCCCCACTGATGAACATGGCGATCATTCTACAGAGAGGTTTTGTTGAAACAGGACCTTTCAGAGATCTCAGGATAGAAGAAAGATGGAAAATATGGTATAGCTAAGGGATTTTTTTTCCCCAAAGTGCTCAAGATCTCAGGCCTAAAAGAGGATTTACATTCAGTTTAATTTAGCTTTATTTACAACACTAATTCACAAGAAAAGTCATTTCAAGGTAGCAGACTCATACATATTATCCAATTCAATCCAAATCACAGTTGTCTGCTTATAATCCTCTAAAACCTAATTAGTTACATAATCCACTTTAGTCCTACTCATAAGGATTATGTTACTATAAATCTTTCATAATTTGCATTGAATCTTCTGTTCAAGTTGTTCCTTTATTGTCCCTATGGGTGGTGGGGGGAAATGGAAGGGAAAAACTCTTCAATGGGACAAAAAAAAAAAACCCAAGCAGAACCAGAACCAGGAAGAGAGCCCATCTGCCTCAACTGGTTTACGTTTTAACAGGTGAAATGGCCTGAAGAATGCCAGTAAGAAAGTGCAAAACTGGCTTTCAGAAACATTAAAAACGTTATAAAGAGTGGGAATCAATCCAGCAGAGTATGTCTGGAAATGTCTAAAAAATGGCTGTGCACCAGTATCTCCCATTCAGCGTGGTTAAATTGGAATAGTCCAATCAGAAGGAATGGGAGAAAAAAGAAAGTTTGGCCAAAACATGGGTCTGCTGTTCGTTTATGCTTGATTAAGTGACAGATAACGCCGGTATGTGTCAGCTAGCAAAAGACTTTCAGGACTCTTCACTGAGCTGCTTTCTACTTGTTTTTTTTCAATACGTTAAGTATTTTTCTGGTGCTGCATTAGATATTTTGCAACCCGTGGATCCTCTGAGGATGCAATCAATTCTTTACGCCAAGTGCTCTTTGGCACATGATGGAAAGGCTCACATCTGCCTTTTCAGCTGAGCCAAAGCGAGGTGAGTTAGGACAGACCACTTGAGATCTGTTTGAAGTGGTTGCTTGATGCTCCAGTCCAGCATAGATCTGTATTTTTCATTCATTTATTTATCAATGGATTTGTGCCCCAAAGCCAAAATGCAATCGCCTGCCCCATTGTTTTCTTTTTTTTATTATTATTGGACAGAAGTCAACTCAAGGAAAGCATCAAGTTAGCCAACAAATATTCAATGATCAAGTGTTGCTAACATTTACAGATGTGTCACAAAAAAAAAAATTCTTGAGAAATCGCTTCACCATCGTCCAGTAGTGAAAACAAAAAAACACCACAGATCTTTGATGTGATAAAGTTGTTTGTGAAAAGTTTAAAGATCAACTCTAGTGAAAGAAGGAAGATTTCTGCAGCTCTAAATTTGTTTCAAGTAGCAGATTATCTCTAAATCACAAGGATAAATTCCATTCTTAATTTATTTTATAAAAATAGCGAATTATTTGTTCTTTTGGGGGTTTTTTTTTGTTGTTGTTGTTGTTGTTGTTTTGTTTTTGTAATTTTTTTCTTTTCTTGTCTATTTTTTTCTGCTATTATTTGGAAATTTTCCATGTGGTGCGGTCAGAGGGAAGAGGCCCACCCTGTCATTGTCACTGGCCACCCCAGGAACAGCCAAACAAATTTCAGGTTGATAATACTGAAGAAACGATGATAAACTTATCGGAATTTGGTCAAAGCAATTTTCAAAAAACTCTTTATCAATGACAAATACGTGTCTGTGTTGAGATTAAAGATGCCCAATGCAGGATAATCCTGAATAAACCATTATAAATTTTTAAAAAAAAAGAAAACATCTTGGCAGTTTGCTTTTGTGAGTCTTACTTTACTTATTTATGCTGGATTACAGCTTTAGTTTTAATAATCAGTTTATTTATTTCCACAAATCTAGACCCTTTTCAAGGTTATAGTCACAGTTGTGCCCATATTTATTCATACCCTTTCATTAAAGAAGGAAAAAAAACATCTGCCTGTAAAATAAGCTGAAATTGACTAAAGTAATAATAAATAAAAATTGTATAAAAATCTTTATATTATTTTCTAATTCTGGTTTAATAGAAATATTTTTTTTAAAAAAACAAAAAACAAACAAATAAGATAATTTATTACGTATTACATCACTCATAAACTAATATTTTGTTGAACAATCCTTTAATGTTACCGCTACAGTCAGGTGTTTTCTGTTCCTCTCAGTCAGACTTCTGCACCTGTTGACAGGTATTTTGTTCCACTGTTCAACAGAAAAGTGCTCTAATTTGTCCAGGACCAATTTGTTTGTTTGTTTTTTTCTTTCTTCAACTCATCTAAATGAAAAAACAGTATCTCATATTCCTAAATTATATTTTGAGTTATTGTGCCTTTTTTAAGTCTCCAGTTATTTGAGTGACTGTTGTAAATTCAACCTTTTCTTTAATAAAAGGGTATGAATACATATGAGCACAACCGTACATGTGTAACTCTTTTCCCCCTCTGTTCCCCTGCCCGGCCCCCTTAAAAATGTTGTAGAACCGCCCAGCAAAACCCATAGACTGTCTATAGAGATGGACGTAGCCTCTGTGACGTCACCCAAAGGTTTCTGAAGAGCTGAATTGAAGCTCGGTGGGCGGTTCCTACCATCGCCATCTTGGCAGGGGCATGCACGTCATCTCACCCAGAAAATACAAATATAGGCAAAGAGGTGGAACTGAGAGGGGGGCTGTGAGCGTCATGGTGGTTGATTGACATCGAGCGAACTCTGAGTTTTCTGTAGCTAAGAGCTAAACGAGCTAACCCAGAGATAACAGGAGCTAACCAGCTTATGGAGGTAAGCGGGCTACAGCTAATTCACGTTGTCAACCGTCTAAAAAGCGTGGTTGTTCTACGTTCTTCTGACTTGAAGCGGGAGATCAGGTACCTGTCAATCAAAAGGACACGCCCCTAAATACGCCGAATTTGGTGATTAAATTACTTTTAAAGGGGCAAGCTTGAAAAAAATTCACTCCCCCTGCAGTTTTCATGAAGGTAAGCCTGACCTATTAACCTAAAATGGATTTTTGAACCAGGCTTTAAACATGTTTATTTCTGCCGTGAAGTTGGTCTTTTTAACATGGGAGTCTATGGGGATTTGCTCCGTTTTGGAGCCAGACCCTAGCGGATCAAGGGGGAACTGCAGTTTTACGCACTTCCGCATAGGCTTCACTTTTTACCGCCGGATGTTGTCGCTTGGCAAAACCTGGTAGAGTTCAATCTACTAAATGAGGCTAAATTGGCATCCATGGGTCGCTTCCTGTTTTACTCTGAAACTACCCAGAAGTCGCACTATTTTCCTCGCGGTGCTTGACAGCAGTGAGGAGAGCCGCTCGTGGAGTGAGGCACAAACTTCAGTGAAAAGGGGGTTGAACCGAGGACGTGTGAGGTTCTTTGAAAAAGTGGCATCTGCGTGAGGAAGGCGAGTCTCCTGCAGACCATCAGCCTCTCCGGGACTTTAAGCAACCACCGTGTCCGTGTCTCACTTTATCCGGATTCTAACCTGCTCCTGCAGCTTCACACCCAACCATGAAGACAAACATATGGATTTCCCAAGTTTTGCTCGCTCTTGTGGTGATTATCCTTGATACAGGTAAGATTCATCAGAACTGGGCTTCCACTGGATGTTCAGTACCAAATCTGCGCGCGTTTCAGGGATTAAAGTTGGAGAAAGTGAAGAAATCCTGACTCTCATAAAGACGGTTTAAATAAGATCTTCATTTCTTTTTTTTTCTTTTTTTTTATTTGGATAAATTAGACTTTTAAATCAGAAAACCCGACATTCCTTCACTTGTTTTAAGTGATTATAGTTCCTGTCTTTTACTTTGAAAACTTCTTCATCATTGATTTCTTTTCCTTTTGATTCCCAACCCAGTGAGGTCTAATAGTAAATAAATATTCTCATAATAACAAGTGTTAAACAGTTTAACTCCACCATCAACAATAAGGACACATGCCATCACTGTCAAAGTGCTCGCTTTGATATACATCTACTGCTTTGTCCTTTGACCTTTTATTCAGGGCATGATCTTGAAGTAATAAATAAACTCTCCTGCATCTGCTGGACGGAGGCCAGCTGCAGAGAGGATGCCTGACATACTGGGATTTGGCAGCAACAACCTAGGAACGACCATTTGAGTGCCTCTAAACGAGTCACTTGCAGCAACTTTTATGGAGTGTAGATTATCTGATGGCTTCACAGGTTATTCCAGCTCACATCCGCTCCGATCCACACTTACCACCTCCAGGGGTGCCGACCCTGACCTCTGACCTCTCCACCCAGAGGTGGGGACAGTAAAATGTAAAATGCAAACCCAGGATTGGGGTATTTTTCCTTTTTTTTCCCCAGTAGAGTGTCAGAAAAGGTGTGTGTCTGAGTGAGAAAAATGTGTATTGGTGGGGTAACATCTGGCTGCTTGACCCACCAACACACATTTTGCGCTCCCTTGAAGCAGATGTAATGTCTGCTTAATTCCCCGACAGAGACGCACCTTTAACCTGCTACTTTCCTGTTATTCAAGTAATACAGTTTTTACTCGGTGCTCTTGAAAGCTGATATTTCTTATGATGATTATTGACGCATTGTTACCCAGGAAGCCATGACTAAAACCACATCCAGCTGACTTCAGCTTCTTTGCTCAAGGGAGAAGAGGAAGTTCCTTAGCGAGGTCAGAGCCTTCTACCTTTCCCCGTCCACATTTTCAAATGTAAACTCGAGCCCGTTCCTCTCGCACGCCTGCCGTCTCCCATTAAATCCCATCTCGCTGCACACCTTTTATCACCATCCTCAGCTTCAGCAAATGCTTAGGAGATATTTGGAGATAGCAGGGGTCTGAGTGCAAGGAGAGGAAGAGACTAAGTGAAATCTAATTGAGCAGCCTGGCCAGACATCAGGGCTGGAACAACACTGTGATGAGTGCCAGATGTGGTCCAGCGGAGCCCAAACATTAATAACCCGTCCTCCCTAAAAAAAAAAAAACATTTTTGACCACGAGAAGCCTCTAAATGCTCCACAGTTTACAATGTCCTAAGTACACATGCAGCGTCTTGTGTCGGATCTTGGCACCAGGACCTGTGGCTCTATAGTAGCATGAAATTTTCCTGGGTGGTTTATTCGCTTGCCTGTAATTATGCATTTTAAACTATTAGATCAAATCAGAAAAAAGTGCATCTGAAGATGTATTTGAAACTACGTGTTAAGATCTCCATCCTGCTAAAAATGGAGCTGTTAAGATCTTATTTCATGCACAAAAATAACTGATTCATATCGCAGAGACTTTCGACTTGAAATATGATTTTGTCCTGCTTTTGAACCCACTTGGATCCCTTGTTATGCCACATCTTTGCAACTGTGGAACTCTCTTTTGATGTACTTCTTCTAAAGAAATGGCTTTCAACAAAGGTCCATAAATAACGCAAAGATGAGTTATATCACGTCTTTTTCTACCGCTGACAGTTTGACTGTTCGTTTTCCACACGTACTGTATGTTTTCCCGTATGTGTTGCCCTCCAACAGCTGAGAGAGCGTGCATTAAATCCGATACACACTTTATTGTTTTGTATAAATCCTGATTGATGTTAAAGTTTTCCAGAAGAGGCCACTGTAGTGATCTGTGTTGCTGAAAATAAAAGGAAACTAAAAGTCAGCATTGTTAAACAGCAGGACTTTCAATGACTCGTGCAGAATCCTGAAAGCTGGATTAGAAAATCATCTTCTGCAGGAATCATGACAACTGTTTAATTCCTCTGCAGTAACTTGAAACGGCTGCATTACAAGTACACCAAAGTATAAAATGTTCCTGGAGAACTCTTTTGACTCTTTGTGAGTGTAGTAAAATATGAGATATGTTTTCATGAGGAGCAAAGCTCCAGCTGAGGCGCTGCTGCATGTCAGCCTGTTGACAGGCATCACTCTGTTTCCTCTGGCTGTCGTTGCAGCTCCGCATTTTTCAGGCACCTCGGTTTGAAGCGGGACTACTTGGGGGGTGGGCATTTTGAGCAGCCCTTTCATCCTGAACACATTTCATTGTTGTTTTTCTGACACATGAAATATGCTACCTGCTGTCTTGGCTGCTTGTCAAGTTTGGATGGATGAAGAGTTTGCACATAAAACTGCAGCTTGTTTGGTGAGTTAAAACTGTAGCTAAAATAATATGCTAATTTAAAGTATAGTAAAATATTACTGGCCTTAGTCTTTCAAATATTGAGATGTGGCCTGAATTTATTTCTGATCTTAAAGAGCATGTTTGCAGGTTAGAACCCCCTTAAAGCAATATGTAGAAAAATATTGTAGAAACCAATGTAAAATAAAAACACACTTATAAGGATACTATTTTGGGCTTTTGGGGGAGTTTCTGAAAGAAGTTTACTACTGCATCTAAAACTGCAAAAGGGGGACGGTGTTGTGCTGTAAAAAGCATTCAATCACAAGAAGTGCAGTGACAGCGTCTCACCTGTAGATGGCGTTTATTCATTATTACCATAGACTGTATATATGAAGATGGACGGAGCCTCTGTGACGTCACCCATAGGTTTCTGAAGAGCTGAATTGAAGCTCGGTGGGCGGTTCCTACCATCGCCATCTTGGCAGCGTCATGCGCATCGTCTCGCCCAGAAAATACAAATATGGGGCAAAGAGGTGGAGCTGAGAAGGGGGCTGTGAGCGTCATGGAGGATGACCTAACTAACCCGGAAATAACAGGAGCTAGCTAACAGAGGTAAGCGGGCTAAAGCTAAGTCACATTGTTAACTGACTAAAAACTGCGGTTGTTCTACGTTCTTCTGATTTGAAGCGGGAGGTCGGGTACCTGTCAATCAAAAGGACGTGCCCCTAAATATGCCGAACTTCGAGATTGAAATGGGCAAGTTAGAAAAAGATTCACTCCCCCCACAGTTGTCATGAAGGTAAACCTGACCTATTAAACCGAAAATGGATTTTTGAACCAGCTGTAAACATGTTTATTTCTGCTGTGAAGTTGGTCTTTTTAACATGGGAGTCTATGGGGATTTGCTCTGTTTTGCAGCCCCTAGTGGATGAAGGGGGAACTGCAGTTTGTTGCACTTCCGCATTGGCTTCACTTTCTACCGCAGAAGGCTCCATCCATTTTTCATTTATAGTCTATGATTATTACCCTGAAAAGGAATAAATATACGCCATCTACTGGTGAGTCACTGTTACTGCGCCTCTTGGGATCTGCTTCCTGTAATGTAGTTTTATATGTAGTGGTGAAATTCTTACAGAAACTACTCCAAAAGCCTAAAATAGTATAAGTGTGTTTTTATACAACATTGGTTCCAACAATATTTTTCTACATACGGATTTAAGAGGGATTCTAATCTGCAACATGCTCTTTATATTTTGTGCAAGGTGACTGTGCAACAAACGTCTCCACCCCAGTCCAGTAGGTGGCGATAATGCTGAAGCTACTATGGTAGTGATTGAGTTCAACAATTGTGAAGAAGAGCAAAAAGAACAGCAAAGAGGCATAATGTGAAGTAAACTGAGTGGGTTGAACTTTATTTGGACTCAGGTCCTTGCATGGGAAGCGTGCTGCCGTCTGACTGGGAGAACCTTTCGTAAATTGTAATAACTACACAAGGAAGTTATTAGAGGGAAGGAAGACAGGTCATCTGCCAATCAGTAATTCAATCCCTGGTTTACCCAGTCCACACACATGTTGAAGTGTCCTTAGGCAACATACCTAATCCCAGTTCACATCCATTCCCTTCATTGGCATGTTGCTGTGTGTAGACACAATGTGCTGTATGAACCAGAAGTTTGTAAGAATACAACTACAGTTCCCAACAAGTTAGGATGATGTGTAATATGTAAATAAAAGTTGAAACTGTTTGGAAGTGAGGAGACTGCTCAACAGTCCTTTAGTTTGTACTGTTGAAAGGACTTAACTGCAGGCAGACCAGTTCTTCTGTGAAGCCATGCTGTTGTGATGGAGGCAGTGTGTGGTTCAGCATTGTCTTGCTGAAATCTGCAAGGTCTTCCCTGAAAGGGATCTTGTCTGGATGGGAGCAGATGTGTTAAATCAGAGATCAGCAACTCCAATCCTTAAGGGCCACAGTCCTGCAAATGTCAGGAGTTTTCCTCCTGCAACACACCTGACTCCCATCAGACATAATTAGCAGAGTTGTCCAGAGTTTGACATTAAACTTTGCTCATTAATCGTTGATTTGAGTCAAGTGTATTGCAGCAGGAAAACCCCTAACATCTACAGGACTGCAGCCCTCATGGACTGGAGTTGCCCACCCCTGCTCTAAAGCATCCATGTACTTTTCAACATTGATGGAGCTTCACAGATGTGGAAGCTGTCAACAATAAGGACTAATGCGGCCCCATCCCATCAGAGATGCAGGCTTTTCAACTGTCCACTGATAACAAGCTGGATGCTCCCTCTTCTCTTTAGTCTGCAGGACACACGGTCAGTGGTTTCCAGAAAGAATATGGAGTTTGGATCCATGTGACCCCATAATTAAAGACAGATTTAAGTGACTTTTGACACAGAGAATATCTTATATGGCTTTTTCTTTGTATGACAGCTTTAACCGGCTTTTGTAGATTTCACAGTAAACTGTTTTTACACTTTTAGCGATTTCTGGAAGTCTTCTGGAGTCCAAGCAGAGAATCATGTCTGGTTTTAATGCAGTGCTGCCTGGGGTCTCCAACATCACCAGCATCCAGTTTGCCCTCCAGTGCCATCTCATACATACAGAGATTCCTTCCGATTTTGTGAAACTTTTGCTGAACTTTATTAATATAGAGAATATACGGCATGTATTTTTGAAATTGTTGCACAGTTTTTGGTTCAGTTTATCTCAGACTGATGTCTGCCTATCTTTACACATGAGAGACTCTGCCTCTCTGAAATGGTCTTTTTATATTCACTCTTGTTACTGACCCGTTGCAGGTTCAACTAATTAGTTGTCAAATGCTTCTCCAGTTGTTTTTTTTACTTTTCCAGCCTTTTTGTTGCACCTGTTCCAACTTTTTACAAATGTGTTGCTATCAAATAGAAAATGAGCTCATATTTTCCATGAAACGGTTACAATATCTCAGTTTCAACATCTGATGTGTTGCTTATGTTCTTTTGGGAATAAAGTATACGTTTATGAGAGTTGCTAATCATTGCATTCTGTTTTTATTTACAGTTTACACAGCATCCAAATCCAAAAAAACTCAATGCAATTGTAGATTTACGGGTTTGTTCGTGTAATGTGATATACCACATCATGACACATCCTTTCTATTTGGTGTTTAATTATCCAAACCAGAGCAGAGATGATCATTTATATTTGTTGCCTTTACCTTTATGGCCACTTCTTTCTTATTAACCTCTGAACTGGATAATGGTTATTATGCATTAAGGGTTTTCTTGGTATCCCAACTTTTTTGGACTTATAACTACATTTTTTTCTAGTTTTGACGATTACAAATATTCACAAGTATGAGGTATACCTTAGTTCCCACTAGAGATTAACCTGCCATGAGCAATTCATTCAATTCAAATCACTTTATTTGTTCCCAGGAGTTGATTTAAAAATGGGGGGGATGGAGGTAGCTCTAAAAAAAAAACAATAGAAAATAACAATAAAATGAATTAACACATAAGTCAGCAGTCATAAAACAAACATATACAAAGTGCAGCTTTACGATTAAACATGCACGTGTCGTGTCCTCGTGCCTTTCAGGTTGCTGCAGAAAGCCTCAGTTACAGAAGTATGAGAAGACCGAGAGCCACATGCTGGTTTGCACAGACTGTCCTCAGACCCCTCTGGTACGAAACAACATCTCACAGGATCAGTGCGCCCGAAGGTGCAAGAAGGTCAAGAAAAACTTCAACTGCAGGTGAGCCCCGTTTCCGTCTCCGCTCCTCTGAAGCCACTTGGTTTCTCCTCTCTCCGCCTCTCCTTCCGTGTCCCTCGTCGTATTTACATATTTTTGTTATTCATCATTTGCTCATCTTTCAACTGCTTCCCGTGTGTTTCCACAGAGCTTTCAACTTTCAAAGGCGCAACAGGAAATGCCACTTGCTCCCTTTTGACCGTTTCACCCACGGCGTGCAGAAGCTGGCCAACATCAACTTCACTTTGTACGAAAAAAAAGGTAAATGTTATGATTTTCGGAGGCGAAGCCTCTTTATGCCTTTCAGTGTTTTTTCTCATGAGAACAGCGAGGCACAGAGATGGATTTACAACAAGGGGGGCGATTGTGACACGTATGTGTTGCCTCCGCCGTTACTAAGGAGCTTCGGTTCCTCTGCCGAGACAATAAAAACAACCAAATCTCCTCACGCCCTGCTGTTTAATCACCCCGCATGCGTAAACATGTAGCAGACTTAAGTGGAGTGTAAACAAAAAAGAAATTCATTGTTTACAGCTCGAACGCAAGAGCTCTGCTCCAGCGCAGGCTGTGGAATCTAGCACTTCAGGATTTACTGCAAAATTTACCAAAGCGCCCCTCTGTGACATTTAATGAACTTCAGGGACTTGTCTGTTTGGGGAATAACATGCAAGCTGGGAGATAAATAAATGTTTGCTGCGGAAGAAAAAAGAGAAAACGTTCTGCTTGACCATACATGGGAAATATGTGTGAGCCAGTTGAGGCAGAAAGAAGCAAATCATCTAATTACCTTAAAGGTGCGTGAACATGCACACTGAGAGTTTGTGGAAAACTTGGATCAGATCAAGGGTTTTCACATGTTTTTATGCTTTTGCTCACATTTTAGATTATATAAGGGAGTGTATCATCGGCACCAAGGACAACTACAGAGGGAGGAGATCTTGGACAAAGTCAAACATCACTTGCCAAGCTTGGTCTGATAATAACATCAATGAGCACACGTAAGTCAGTCCTCCCTTTTCTAATTAAAGTCAACATTCAGTGCTTCATATTAAGTCTTATTTAATCATATTTATGACTCTACCTTTCCCAGTTTGATCCCAGTTGGATTCATTCTTGAAAATGTAGGTAGTGTGATTAACTTCTTCAGATAAGACATGGAGGGGAAGCTGATGGTTGTCAATCTGAGATCTTAGCTGAAGCCTTAGCGTGCAGAATAAGCTTGTTTTGGTTCTCTTTTTAAGCCCAGTAAGCATTCAGTCATTTTTCTGGTCTTTTTGGGGATACTTACTAGGGCTGTGACGATATACCTTTGTCCCGATTCAATTTGATTCCAATTTTTTGGGTGCCAATTTGATTTAAATTGCGATTCTCACAATTCTTTGATATTGCCGATTTTTGTAGATTAAAAACAAAAAAAAGAAAAATGTATAAATCTTTTTTTTTTGTGGTCCTTTTTCTCAATTTCAATTTGAAAAAACAACACAGTAGCCAGACCATCATTCTGGTGCTCTAATGCCCAAGAAAACAAGTAAAAAGATCAATAAAAATAATAGAATTGACTAAAATTTTATAGTGGATTATTTTTTATTTTTTTAAGAAAAAGAAAATCGATTTTTTTTTTTTTTTTTTTTTTAACAAAATAAATCAATTTTAACACTCTCGCATTGTCAGCGATGCCAGGGACTATGTTGTTTAATCGAGCATAGCTTTCGAACCATAAAATATAGAAACTTACTTTTTTTCCCCTCTTAATCGGGAGACTCCAGGCTTTCAGACGGTAGTTCCGGCATCACTGTAGCCCATTTACAGGTGATACAGTGTTGTGTAAAAATAGGTGTTCCAATCAGAGCCTTTGTCTTTGGCACATGACACGTGTTCGTCCAATCAGAGCCGATGATGCCTCAGGAAACGCCTCCAAACAGTGTCAATCACTATGCATCGGTGTCATTAGCAGTCGGATAGCTGCCTTCTGTGTTTACAAGGCCGATAAATGATGAAACCAACAGCTTTTACGCACGCATACCATGTGTAATTGCTCAAACAAACATTTGCATTACTCAAGTAGTTTATTTCAACATAAACAACACAACGGCGTCATAACAGATGTATAACTTGGTAACAGATACAGCGTGTGCAGCTGACAGTGATTTCGGAAAGCTGCGGCGCTTCAGTCCCCTTCAGTACCTTTAGTCATGCTACGAAATTATATTACTCTTTATTTCAAGCAAAGGAGCCTCATTTACATAGCAGTTTATGATATTTCAATTAAAAAAAAAAAAAAAAAAGACGAGGTATAGGAGATTATGGGGCATTGAAAGGTGGTGTTTATTAGCATTTAAACTTTAAAAAAAAAAAAAAAGGTCAGGTTTATTTCTCTAAAATACCCTTGGTCCCCAGAGGGTTAAAATTGTGAAGCAAAAAAATCCAGATTTTCGATTTTTTTTAATTCGATTTTCCCGCTCCTAATACTTACAGGAAGAGCCACGTTAAGGGGAGCAACGCCTTGCTGAATACGGTCACAAAGGAGAATGGTCTCAGCGTTTACTTCCCTTTGCCAAATTCCTGTAGACTTGCACCGACCACCTTCAAAGCTCATGTCTTCTTCAGACTTCCACCATCTTGCTGGATGCTCCTTCTCTTTTTCACTGTGTCTGATACTGAACAGGCCTCAGCGGTTGATTTATTGATGCTCAGTTCATCCCCTTCCACCTCGGGGGGTTAAGGGAAGGTGGAGGCTCAGAGACGGTTGAACGTTTATCCAGAGTTAAGTCAGATTTCTTTCAGTGCATGTAGGGATGTCCTCCCCAATGAGCCTGTTCTTTTCCTTTTTTTTCTTCACCGTACTGGAGGCCATCAGGTGTATTCCAGAGATGTTTTCTCAAAGCGAGATCGGCGACTGCAGCGATGGGCCTTTGCCAGCGTCTCATTAGCGGCGCTCATTAGTTATTTTAACTGTGGCAAGGAGGGGAGTTGGGAGAACGAGTAACAAGAGTCTGAGGAGGTGCAGAGTGAAAAATAGAAGAGAGGCAGAATGAAAGAAAGAAAGAAGGCGCAAAGATTTATAGACTGAAGTCATGCTTTGTCTGATATCCAGCTGAGTTCACAGAGCTACAAGCATATAGAGAGAAAATAGCTCTAGTGATCCAATACAATTAAAACAGATTGCCGTGTTGGTCCTCTTCTCTCTTCTCCCACGATAAGCTCCCCCCCAGTCCTGTCATCACTTTCCAGAAGCAGCGGTCAGCTTTAGGAATCCTTTGTCATTGTTTATTTGACACATGGCCCCCCCCTCAAACCCCTCTCAGATACAAGTGTCCTGGCTTGTCAGCAAGTTTTAACTTCTAAAAGGGTCAAAGAGAGCTTAGCTGGAGGGAGACTGAGCACCACTGTGGGGTTACCTAACATCGGACTGTCCCGCTGTGTGAGAAGTACCGCCATAATGAACCGCACACCGTTTGAGTTTCAGGTAACTATTATTTTCATGCATGGCCGGTCGCTGTGGGGGCAAGAGGGGTTTCTCTGGAGGTTCCCTTGCAGTAGTGGGACTTCCACCTGTTGTCTATGTTCGGAAGTGATGGCCGGCCAAGCATGGAGAACAAAATGGAATTTATTTCTTCTAATTTAATTGATGACGGATAACATTGCAGTCATCTTTTTATTCCTGTTTGGGCTTTTCAACCTGTGACTGTTTATTTACTTCTGAAACTTCTGGGTGTCATGGTGACGGTGGGGATGTGGACCCAAATGCAGAGATGAGCAAACAAGGATGCAGATTTAAGACTTTGATTTAATCCAACCAAAAGAACTCAGGGGACTAACACAATGATCCAGCAACTCAAGACCAAAACGGAGGGATATAAATACACAGAACACAATGAGACACAGGTGAAAGAAATTAACTGAATGAACCCAGGTGAACTACTGAACACAGACAAAAGGCAAAACAGGAACAACCTACAAAATAAAACAGGAAACCAGGAACAAAGGACACAGGGAAACAACCTCATGACACTGGGCATTGAAAAATATAAGTTTTTACTTCCTGCCACTCCTTTTCGGATGTGTAAAGAGAAAATGTAGGTGTCAGTTATATTTGCTTTATTCATGCCTTACTATTTTTGTCTTTTTAATACTGCATGAATATAATTTGCCTTTAACATGTTTGAAATAAATTCAACTCAATACCTGCTCCCTCAAACTTGTAGTGTATCAGAAAGTTTTGAACCATGAGCTCAGAAAGTGAAGATGTGGGTTGACAACAGCATGGATGTGAGCATGCTGTGGCTTTCTTTCATTTCATATGAACGTTTACTCTCCTCTTAGTGCTGGTTAGTGGTGGCATTATTTGTCATTTCAGCAAAAAATGTCCAGAGGGAGTATCAGGGTGAAGATTCAGAATTTTGAGCATATTACTTAATAGGGTACAGCCGCTTTGTCATTGTTTTCGCTGTTTGGATGTGAGTTATACTACTCAACACTGCCCTCATAGTTTTTGATGGTTCTGCTCTAGTTATACATCTGTAACCTCCCTGAAAATGCACTGAAATATGCACATAATGCATGCAGAGGCCAGACAGAAGGCTCCATTCCTATGCATATTAGAGTCCTATTTATGTACTTGTCTAATTTTCACAGTGGAATTTAAATGTTTGCAATTGTCTGAAACTGACTTTGTTGCACTGCTGTCTGGTGGATATATAGCCTAACAACTATGCCTACCTAAAGGACACATCAGTATGTGTGGGCAGGGACGTTTGACAACAGCTGACACAGGCATACCTTTATTTACATGTAAAGGAGCATAAATAAGGATTTGGGGTGCATTCACACCAGTCCCTCCTACATGAACCTTTATTTGTTGGCTGAAAAAGTTCAGAAAACATTTCCCTGCACTAACCAGTCGATGAGCTGAGATGGTTTTATTCTCTCTTGTCTCGTCTTCTCATTCAGTCATACTTGTTGTTGCACCGCCTCACTGTAAACAGTGTGCAGACTCCAACTGAACAGAGTCCCGAAATGTACCGAGCCATGCAAATGGCAATAAACGAGTCAGCTAAACCGTACACGCAGAATATTAAAAACACAAGGACAGACAGCTGCGTACATCTCATTTGGGTTAATAGATGATTAATAATAGTACATGTAGGCAAATGCAAGCTGGTTAAGCCAAGCATTGCTTTAAAACGGGATGATTTCTTTGTGACAGAGTCATATTTAAAGGGGTGCTATTATGGTATTTGGAGTTTTCTGAGCTTTCTACAGTGTTACAGTGTTGAATCCTCATCAGACATGTGAACGACACTGTTTTTTTTATCACCTAAACGCATGTTTGCGTTTGAGTTCCAGCACTCTCTCCGTTCGGTTTCCATGGCGACGAAAAACGCGTCGTTTTAGAGAGTTTTTTCTACTTGGAAATCCTTGTGACGTCCCGGGGGATAAGGTTCAGTGATTGGTTACCTTCTACTGGTTAACAAGGGCATGTACAAATGCATCGGGCGGGTGGAAAACGTGGGATAAAGTTATTTCCAACGATGGCTGGTGAGTTTACCAAAGAGAGACATCCTGCTGCATTCGTTGCTGTGGGTTGCTGTTTTCCACTTCGTTTTCAGGCTTTGATTCAGGTTCCAACATGTAGGCCTGTATGCTATGTGTTGACATTGTATTTTGTTTTTTTTATTGAGTTCATATTAGCCTAATCCTTCTGTTTATGAGACGTTACAATGACGGCGAAAGCAGTTGTGGTGCGCGCTCCCGATGTAGTGCAGTGGCGGGAGGCGGGGCTTAATGCGGAAGAGTCTCAATTCACTCATTTTGCCCGCAGGCTGATCTGACAGCCTACGGAGAGGGTCGGTCTGAAGTAAATAAAGCGATTTGTGACAATAACTCGATCAATCCCAGCCCTTCTGGTCTCAGAAATAAAAATAAATTAACCTGAAATGCACATAATAGTTTCACTTTAAGGGAAAAAATTTTGTTTTACCTAAACAGTGTTTACGTTGCGAGTTAGCAACTTTACTACTTTCAGAGCACAAAACAAATCTGCACAAGTCATTATGAAAGAGGTTTTTTTTTTTTTTTTTTGTATTTTGTCAAAAAAAAAATAAAAACACTAAAATGTCTAAACTGTCTTCTTTACTTATCCAGGCCATCATGAATTATATTGAGTGATAAGAGCTAAGCAGCTATCCTGGCACAGATAAAACAAAGAATGAGCAGCTGCAATGCTGTTTACTAACTAACTGTCATTGTTGACTCATCATCTGACCAATAAGAGCCAAGTAGATCTTTCTGGAGGGAGCCTTAAAGAGACAGGAGCTATAAAAAAACAAATATTCTGTACTTCGAACATTTAAGCATATAAATCTCCTATTAGAGATTGCTATTAAAATAGAATCATGAACCTGTAATTTCCATATTATCGGCTCTTTAGTGAATTCATGCAGTCGTGACTTTCTTGCTTTAATCGCTGCACACTTCACTTTTTTGGATGCTGCAGTATTTTAGCATGACGTTAAGCTCCACCAGGTGCAGGCAGTGCCGGACATTTTGCAGCAGTTACTTCAGGCCTAGATTTCATCTTCAGTGATGTCCAAAATCTAGCCAATATGTTTCGTCGTCTCAGAGAGGGAAGCATGTGTGCGCAGTGTCTGCCTGCGCTCCGGTGGGAACAGACTTTGGCAAGGAGATGAATAGCTGGCCAACATCTGTTAGCACAACATCATTATGGCTAACTTGCTCCCATGCTGTGGCCTTTTTCTGAGTCTCACCACATGCAACCTTTTTGCAAAGTGAGGAAACTTGTAATTCCATTTATAAATTAAGGATTCTGTGTTATGATAAAGACCTGCAGCCTGTTGAGCTTGTGTGTTACACGTAACAGATGTGAGCTTTGGCCCCAGGCAGAGCGCTGCTTTGGAACAAGTGTTTTGCTTTAGTTACATGCATAAGTGAAAAGTTGCTGTTGGATCTAACCCTGTTCTATTTTGACGTGTAGGTACGAGCTTATGGTTGGAGGGTCTTCACCCTTTTTCTCCCTTGCGCTCTCCCCCTTCCTTTTGACTTCCACCGCTGGCCTGAATGATGTTGTGCATTATTGTAGAAATCTTGCGTAAGCCCCCCAAGGCACAGAGGGGAGAGCAAAGCTGACTCCCATAAGACCCTGAAGTAAAGCATTCACACAAGTTGCTGAAGAGAGGATGGTTGTTTTTACTGTTTGTTTGTTTCTTTGTCATTTTTATTTTTCATTGTAAGTTAAATAATCAAGTCCTTTTTTGGTATACTATCCTTTTCCTACGGTTTTTTGTTTTGTTTGTCTAAATCGGTCCCTTTCCTCCTGATAACTCCCTGAACTTCCTTTTCTGTCGACCATCACTGTCTTTTGGTCAGCATAGATCAGGAGGTTTGACATGCAAGGTTTTCATCGTCCTGCTATGTCAGAAGATAAATTTCAGACAGTGTCCATTTAGTGCGGGGATACCTTACTGCTCCTCTTTGTTCTGCCATATTTGCTCAAACTGGTTTTGTTCTATTTCGATGAGTTTTATTTCCATTTATTTGGTGTAGCTGTTGATGGAGAAGAGTTTGTCTTAAAAGTGTGCCACCATGAAGTTGCTTGGGCTCCTCTTGGTTGGCCATGGCATTAATCTGCACTGTTGGTAGTCACTGTGCTGTGCCAGTAAGGCTGTTTCACACTTGTGGAGGTCTGGATATGGTTAAAATCAGTAATCAGATCATGTGAAAAGATGCAAACTTGGACAGGGAAGACGCATTCATAATTTCGTATGCATACAAGTGCCTTGACTTGTCATTCCAGGATGTAAAATGTGATGTTCTCAGCCTGCGGGCACTAAAATTTCGCAGTGAGGCTCACACTTTCATTAAGATCCCCTTTGAATTTATTTGGATTGTTACGGAGAGCACTTGCAGACCAGTGTGGTCCTGAAAACATGCCTGGAACAGCCATGTGTGCAAGTACTTCTGCAAATTTATTTACACGGCTTAGAGTGTCAGTTAACACTGTCTGTGCCCCTTCAGGTTTAATCCAGAAAGGTACCCAACACAGGACCTGAGGGAGAACTTCTGTCGGAATCCCAAGAACGATGGCGGTGGTCCGTGGTGTTATACCACTGACCCCAACGTCCGTACCGAGGATTGCGGCATACCACATTGTTCGGAGGGTAAGGCAAAACATCGTTACTGGGCAACATTTTTCTGATAAAATAAAGCAAAAACTGCCAAGTGCTTGAATGTTTAATCAATGTTTGTGTGCTTTAATTCTCTCTGAAAGTCATAGGTTGTGTTTGCATTCCTCAGTAGAGAGAGGGGGAATAGGAACGTTAAGGTAATTGTTGTTTCTTTGTTGATAGAGGTGTGTATGACATGTAATGGAGAGGATTACCGGGGACAAATGGACCATACAGAAAGTGGCAAGGAGTGCCAGAGGTGGGATTCGGCAAGGCCACACAAACACCACTTCCAGCCCAAAAAGTAAGCTGCAAACCATGTTGTAATCTTTCTCACGGACACCAGCACACACCCATGACAGATGCTTAAATAAATGACGCCAATACTCCAGAGAGGTAGACCTCACCAGTTGTTATAGCTTCCTTCCCTCCCTGCTTCCTTCCTCACTGCCCCTTCAGGTATCGGGATAAAGACCTAAAGGACAACTACTGCCGCAACCCGGATAATCGTCTCCGGCCCTGGTGCTACACCATGGACCCCAAAACTCCGTGGGAGTACTGCAACATCACTGTGTGTGGTAAGGGTTTTTGCATTGTATACACTCCAAATCTGGAGCTGGGTGGTTTGTAGACAGAGTCTTCAAAGAAATTAACAGCAGTCCAAATTATTGTTTTACCCTGATTTATGATTTTGCTGGTAGTTTTCTCAGCATCCATCATCTTCAGTGCTGTAAAACAATACAGGATGTGCCACACAGTTGGACATCTATCATAGAAGTCGGAAGTGGACGGAAATGTTAGGACAATGCAAGTGCAGCGAGTATTTACAGCGTGTCAGGGATTATTTTCTTTTTCTTTTTTTTACAGGCAGAACTTTAGTGGTTTTGGTGTGGTTATGGTTTTCTGAGGGGGGGAAAAAAAGCTCCCCCTTCTCCCCTGCAGAGTCTCACAAGTCTCTGTTTATCCCACTGTTTGTTTCATGTGGTGTTTCGCCTGAAATCCTCTTACCTCAACAAGGAAGAGTAAACAGGTTGTTTGCAAAAGGGATCATCAAGCGTTTTGAGACCACTCGGGGCTACAAAGCGGAGGATTACAATGGAGACCACTATACCAAGATGCTTGCACTCATCAGTGGAAGGCCTAGTAGCTGTTTTAGAGGCTTGAAGGTTGTTTTTAAAATTATGACATATAGAGACAAATCAATGCACAAAGAGGAAAGCGATAGCAGATGCTTCCTTATAGGCCTCAGGAGGTCAGTGAATGGTGTGATGAAGATGAAAATGATGTGAATCATATGCTGTGGCCCTCACAGACCCTCCAGACCTCAACCCCAATTTAAGACAAATGGAACGTTTTGGACCAACATGTTAGGCAGTGCACTTCTCCATCACCACAGCACTAAATGAGGCTGGATCTTTTGGGAAATTATGTTTCATTAGGAAATAAATGGAAATCTTGTGGAGAAGGAATACGGTTTGGCAATGAGTCTGCCTGATTTGTAGTTTAGATAACATTTGGCATCTCATGTAATTTAAAACATGATAAGAAAAGCAATAGAGATCAAAAGATGGTTTGTACAATCAGATCATTTGTTCATTTCTTTGAAATATTCCAACCTGAACACCTACAAGCACACCGAGCGTCTCTTTTGTCTTCGTCAGAAACGTACACACATGCACTTTACAGTACAGGTTATGATTTACAGCGAGGGTGGAGGTTCTGCATTTGTCCAGATGTGTGCATCCCTCAATGCCTTCCCTCGGAAAGATAAAAACCACTGACCTGTACGACACGGTGCACACAGACACTGGCATGCATTACATCAAACCCAAGAATCCCTCTTTTCCACCCGCCTTCTCGTTTCTGCCTCAAAACATTCCCTTTTCCTCCTCCATCTTCTCCCATCTCATTTGTCAAAGGCTAAAGAAACAGAGACAGAGATCCGGAGGGGAGAAGCCGTTCCCCGTGCACTGCTACCCCTGCACTGCTGAAAAGCTAAATTCCATCTGAAGATGTTTGGAATAGTTTGCTGGAGGATGAAGTTGCTCATGCCAGACTGGGTTAGACGAGATATCTTTTTTTGTTTTGTTTTGTTTGACGTGTTGTGAAGAAATGTAACCAGAAACAGAATTGCGATTTTTGTTCCAAGCTGCGATCGGACTCATGTCGGTTATTCCAGTGCTGTTGGAAGCAAGTGGGAAAGTTTCTCACTGTTATGGAAATCCCTGTGTGCAAGAATGTGGGGCATCGGTGTTATGAACACACAAAGAGTTTCCTATCGCAAAAGCAGCACGGAGGGGGGAGCGCTACTGTTTTTGATCATCTGTCTCTCGGTTAAACATGACACATTCTTCCAGGGATTAATTTATCCCTCCCTCATTCCTGCATCAATGTACTGCTAGCTAGTTACTGCTCCCTTTCTTCTCATGTGTCCACTTACAACATTTTTCTTCTGGCAGATTCAGACCCCAGCGAGGACACCGGCGTCAACATAACAACCTCCTGCGTCCAGGGTGAGGGGACAGATTACAGAGGCACGATGAATGTCACCCCAGAGGGTGTGACGTGTCAGCGCTGGGACTCTCAGTTTCCCCACAACCACTCGTTTCTTCCTCAAAACTTCAAATGCAAGTGAGTAAGGCGCGTTTCATGCTTACCGAAAGCTTGGATTCCGTTCATCACACTTCTGTAAACAACGCAGCCGTGTGCACCATCATTTAAATCTGTAGTTTCTGTTTGTGTTATAGAGACCTCAGGGAGAACTACTGCCGCAACCCCGATGGAGCGGATTACCCATGGTGCTTCACTACAGACCCTAATCAGAGGATAGCCAAGTGCACCCACATCCCCAGATGTGATGCAGATGCCACACAAGAAATCGGTAAATTTCCTGAAATATTCAACTTTAAAGGAACAGTTTGATGTTTGTGAAGAAAGATCTGCATATTATGTCTCTTAAAAAATAGAAAATGAAGTTTATGGATGGCAAATATATGCAATGGCGCTCAAAACGGATCAAGATGATGGCCACTGATTGTTTAAATGACTTTCATTTATGGCAAGGTCAGATTATCCAATGGACATTATGGGCACAGGCACAGAGGCCCACACCCACATTGGGCCCATGTTAGGTCCACTTAGGGAAAACACCAGGAGTTTGGACATAAAACAAAATGCACATAAAAGCCAGATAGTTACACCACAGAGTCTCGTGTATTACTATGTGTACCACTGGCTGAGAAATGTTAGAAATGTCGTTTCACAATGTATCATTCACAGTTTTCACAATGTTGCGGTGGGGAAGAGGGCCCCTGGAACACTCTGGACCCAGGGGCCTGTGCACTTTTAATCTGGCCCTGATTTAAGATTAATGTCATGCTGGATGGGCTGCTGTCATGGTCAAAAAGTTGGTAGTGTGATTCTAAATTCGTTGTCCTCCAGGCCCACAGTAAGGCTGGTAATGTTAAATTATAGACTTGTTCTTTTTAACTTTGCATTCTTGTAGGTAGCAGGCTCCATCTGGAGCTAAATTGTTAATCTACATGCTTGTGTACTGTGCTTGTTACCAGAGGATTCGATGAAAGGCCAAATTATATCAACTAGACCAGGTAGTTGTTGGATTTGTAAATTGTAAACGGTAAATGTGGCAACAATAAAGGAAATTAATATTTTGTTCATTTTGAGTTTATATCAGTGGTATGTAAAGATGGTGTGTAAAGACCCATTTATGTTCCTTTACGTACGTACATAAATCGGGACATCTGTTTCAAATGTTGTCATCCACCACTGCCCGTTTACTTCCATGCATCTTCTATGTTACCATAGTTGTTAAGTCAGTTCATCCAGTAGTGGGCAGTGCTGTGTTCAGAGTTCACTTCTGTTTTTGACATTAGTTTAAGACATTGGTGTGTGGCAGTCATGCAAGTCTATAAAGTTGTTCGCAACCAACCAACCTGCCTGACACTCTCATCACCTTTTCCTCAAAAGTTCCCATCATCTCTCTTCATCTTCATCTCTCTTTTCCTTGTTGTCACCTTCTTCCTGTTCTTCTTCTTCTCTTGTTTATTCTTCTCTGTGTTTGTAAAATAGACCAAATAACATGCTTAAACCATCCATTCATCTGCATGGCCTTCATCTGCGTCAAGCCTAAATGGGCCTTAAATGGTCAAAGCCGAGCATGTTGTGTCTTTGAAACCTCCCATAATACCGTGTGACCTTTCATGTGGTCAAGCTGATACTTCAGCTGTCTGGATGCATATTGCAGCTTCCAAATGCTTCATTAGTTTCTGAGTATGTGCAAAAGAAGATGCTTCAAACAAACACAGAATATATGAGGTAGCCATGACAATTATGCATAAGGTTAACAAAGGCAGGTGTATATTGTCTATGTAAAAACAAAAAAAGGCCCAAACCATGATGCAACCACCACCATGCTTCATAAATAGGATAAAGTTCATATACTGGAGTACAATGTTGTGATTTTTGTACTTTTCTTTTCCTCAAAAAAAGTTATTTTTATTATTTCTTTGAATAAAAAAAATACTTCTTCCTCTCTCCTACTTTTGTAGAAGCTATAAGTACAAGTATTCCATGATGTTGCAGCTGATAGTCAAGCAAATCTTTTGCATACCCTAAAATGACAATAAATCATTTTTATATTCTGGTCTTTATGCAGTCTGACCAAATGAGAAATGAATTGTTCATGTAAAAACACAGATGTGTCAGCTTTGCATGGTCCCAGTCTTGCATGTTTCTCACAATTCTTGTCTTAAATCACTAAGAGTCAAGACATATTTCTTTACAAATTCTCAAAAAGATGTCAGACTACTCCTATAAGAACAACATACCATTTTTTTGAAGTGCCAGGCTTCTAACAAATGACAAGCTTGTCAACTGAGAAGAAATTTCTGAACCGCAGATGTTTGAAAAGACATGTCATGTTTTCGCAAAGTGGAATTACACAGACATTTTTGGTATTGCTCTCGTAGGACCGCGCCACTTGGCAGTGTGCTGCCCAATGAATTCCATTTCATGGAAGAATAAAAACACCAGACTTTGGCAACAGTGCTCGCTGTCATTTCCCATGTTTCTCTGCTTTACATTTCAGTGGACCACACATGTCAGTTACTGCAGACCCTCTGCTGATTCTGTTTAAGAACAGACATAGTGAGGTTGCAGTGTTCTACTATATTTGAGAAATGCCAGTCACAGGGTGTCATCAACACTAAGCGGATCCAAACCACAAGGAGAAACGTACACACAAATCTTTCAGTTCCCTCTGCAAGTGCATGATTATGTGTTTTTATGCATGCTGGCGATGCTCACTGAAGACGTTCAGGTGTTTGAGAAACTGCTTGGCTCAGTTATATTTGGCACTTGTTACAGTATTTTACAAGCTCTTCTAAAATAACTGCTTCCTGTTCCTCCTCAGAGTGCTACGAGGACAATGGTGAGATGTACCGGGGCACTTTATCCATAACTCGATCGGGGATTCCTTGTGCAGACTGGTCGCGTCACATAAACAGGTAAAGTAAACTGTACTAAGAGACTCTGAAACTATTTTCTAGAGAGAATGACATTCCTTCCAGCTCAGTGAAGAAAGTGTTGACAATTCAGCTACCATTGCCAGTTGAAAATCTCTTTCATAAGAAAGAAGCCAAGCAGTGAAAACAAACAGCGAGAGGAAATCAGAGATTCCTCTGGGGTCAATACCAGGTCCAATTATTATTCATCTAACTGACAAGAGGAAACCCTGGGGTGCCCTCCTGTCAAGCCAGGCTGACGGGGAAGTTGCCCATGCCCACCTCCGTTGCTCCGTGCAGAAGTCAAACTGTTGGATTTACTTAATTTACAAGAATTTTAAAAGCTAAAATGACACAGACAGATGGATATGTTCCAGAGCTGACCCCTGACCTCAGGAAGTGCTTTTTGAGGAAAGTAGATCAAAGCCAATCAGCTCCCTCCCATAGACTGCAGCCAGCGAGTCTACCCTGCTCAAGGTTAGGGGTCATCCCAGGAAAAACTGCTGAGAGCTACAGCTTGTTTAACATTCTCCTGGGAAGTGGAATTATCTTCGCCCCCTGACAAATTGTTGCCTATTGCTTGGCATTACTTTTGCGCCTGTGTGTCCAAACTCGTGCCTTGTAATTTCTTTTCAGGGATGTTTTGGATATCTGAGAAGATTAAATTTAATTCTTCCTCGGCCAAGTTGCAAAAAGACACACAATTAGATGTGAATTCCTACATATCGCGAGCACAACCCAGTCGCTGCATAGAGGATGTGGCTCCTGTCGGTCTGAGCCTTGTTGAATGCTTAGACTGCATACTTTCATACTCCCTTGAGCACTCTTCAGAAAACTGTTTCCTTCTCCGTGCTCTGTTCAGCCATTGCAGAGGACTCATTGGATTATAGGAAAGCCAGAGTCAGACTTTCCAGGCATAACATGGTTACCTACAGTGTGTATGTGTACTGTATGTGCATGAAGGTGTATGAGCAACTTCATATACAGTATACACATGCTTGGTTGTTTTTAGAGTGTGAGAGTGTGTATGAATCTTTATGAGACGTGACCCAGCGTTAGTTCTGATATACTGTGCACCAAAAAACAAATGAAACATGAGAGTCTATATTTGTGTGTTTTACAGTGGGGATTCTCACTCTACAGTGTCCCATGTAGGGCTGGAGAAGAATTACTGCCGGAACCCAGACCGGGACAAGCATGGCCCCTGGTGTTACACCAGTCCAAATAACCGTTTGACCTGGGACTACTGCAAACTGAAGCACTGTGAGTGACTGAAATGGGCTTTCATCACGTTCAATCCATCTCTGGAATTAGAGCATAGAGACAGCCGTGTTTAGAAAATTATAATGGCTATAAACAAGATTCACCTGTTGAATTGTTTTTTCAGGCGTTAATACAGCAGCAAGCTCAGCTTCATTGCAGCTGTAAAAACATGTCAATCTAAACATTACAAAGGCATCAGGCATATCCCATCATCATGCTTCTTCTCTCTCGTCTTTACTGTATTTTTGCTGAGCTAAACGGTAAACATTTAAAAATCTTATCATTGATGTTTAGTAGTACAAGCCGTTGTGTAATAACCACAACATGCCTAGGCTTTTAAAACAAGCTAGCTAAAAACATGTAAATTTGCAAACCTTGCAAGATTAGTTATTTTCTTCCCTTTCCTCTTTCCTGTGTTTATGCTAAGCTAAACTAAACAATAAACACTGAATTAGCATGCCGTGGGTTTTTATTGATAATTCGTGTTGTGAAAAAAGTCACAACATGTTCAGGCTAAACAAGCTAGCTAAAAACAAGCCGATTAGCTAACTCGACAGGGGTATTTATTTTCTTCCCTTTTCTCTTTCCTATGTTTATGCTAAGCTAAGCTAAACGGTAAACACTGAATAATTTTCAGAGGCATACCGTGGGTGTTTCTTGATAAGTCACGTTGTGAAAAAAGTCTCATGTCCAGACTAAACAAGCTAGCTAAAAACATACTAATAAGCTACCTTTACATGCTCTAGTAGGCATATTTTGTTGCCATGTCAACTCTCTCATCTTTCCTTCGTGTTAAGCTGAGCTAATCAATAAATGGTCTGTCAGAATCACATCATAAGTGTTGTTCAGTAATCCAAACATGACTGCCCTTGAAGATAAGTAGCTTTTTGTGAATACTAATTTTTATTTCTGGCTAAAACAAGTATTTCATGATTGGTTCAGACTGAAGTGATGCTTCTGGAAGAGCATGTAACAACATAATTTACATCTGAAATTTACAAATGTTGACTTCAACGAAAACATCACAACAGTTCTTGTCTACATTTGTCTGGTGTCTTACGTAATCTCTTAGCTGTGGTTTTGTCCAATTGACAGATAATACACAACACTCAAACGGCAAACAGATGCGAGTCTCTGATGCCACCATTTTTTTATTTGAGAAAACATACAATCAGGCTGCTGAACCAAACAATTTCTTAGGCTGGTTTCAATCTGGCTGCACTGACAGGCCTCTTGTACAATGGCTGTACAATGATTTCCATAATGTAAAACATGCCTGTCGTGAAGTCCTTAGATCTTGAGCAAATTTATCTGCTGTTGCTGCTGTCATAGCCTCTAACAATGGTCCAGATGCAGAGATAATTCTTAATAAAGTCTGAAAGGTTGCCGTTTTTCTGAGGTTTTGTGCTTTGTGTGTCTGTGGATATCAGTTCCCTGCTGATGTGAAGTCTGTTCTCACTGATATGCTCTACTTTACTTATGTCAGGCGAATCAACAATCATGGCTTCTCAACCAAACAGTGAGTATCTATTTTGTTCATCTGGATTTAAGCAGGCATGCCCTCCTCCTTGTCCTCCTGTCTCTGATCTCCTCTTTTCCTTTTAAATCTTCATATCTGATCCTTCTGTTGTCATTTACCTGGCTAAACAAATCATATTTTATGCTTAACTTTTGATGTTATTGTTAACATTTTCTCATTGAAATGCAAAAATACGTCCGTCTAACTTGCAGTATCAATATATCTCCTTGTTTAGTTCCAACCGGGTCCAAGATATCATGCTTTGTGCATATAAACACCAGAATAGTTGGAGGACATAAAGTACGAGGTACAGATGGCAGCTGGGTTGTAAGCATCCAAAGGGAGTAAGTCACTTCTTTGTCTTTTTCTGAATATCCTTTATGTACTTTCATGCTAAGGTCTTCTCTTCTTTAACTCTGGCTTGAAAGCCCATTACTTCTCCCAGACATTTAAAATTTGGCTAAAAAGGATTTCTTTGCTATTTTCCTATGTTTTAGCGATTGTTTCATAAAATTTCATTACCAAAAGGTAGTTTTGTTTTTATTATTGTGCATACTTTTAAATTTTATTTTAATTTTATCCTAATTTAATCCTAATTTGATTTGAATTTTATTTTAATTGTGTGAAGAACTTTGTTCAACGGTGGTTGTGTTATATGTGCTATACAAATAAAGTTTGACTTGAATTGATTGAATGCTAAGCTTAGAGATGGCTAAAATTATGTTTTTGTTTTCTCTTAGGAAGGTTCATTTGTGTGGTGGCTCGCTGATTAGAGAAGACTGGGTTTTGACGGATCAGCAGTGCTTCACGTCCTGGTACTGCTCCATCTTGTAAACCTACCTTTTCTTCTTAAAATCTTACTTTTATAATGTTTGAGTTGTTTTTTACAAACAAATTTATTATTATTATTTATCACAGTGATGTCAAGCAGAGAGGGGTTTCTAGCGTCCACTTCATATACTTTCAAAGTGAATAGAAAATGGGGGAAAAAAATTTGAACAAGAGCCAAAACTAAGAATTTACTTAGATTTCATTAGAATAACTTAATTTTTTTTGCATCTCCATTGCTGCAGAAATTATAAAAATAAAAATATGAATGCATAAAATGTTTATAAATTTTCTTAAGGTGGTTTATTGTCGGAAGAAGACTCGATGTGCATTGGATTGATGAAAACAACTTTGCATTCCATGTCTAACCAGGCAAAAGTCAAGTAATGTGACTCATCAGCTACTTGAAGTATATTTATATGACTAACAGCTGTTTGTCCTAGATATGGAAAAAATATTCCAGATATCTCAGTGATCCTCTGGTGGATGTTTACTATATTTTTCCCCCTCTGGATGTCTGACTCTAGTTGGGACAACTGATTCCTCCACTGAGCTACAGCCAGTCATAGCTTATACTTTACTGCCACCTCTGGAAGCAGGAGACTCCTTTCTGTTGTTACCGAATGAATCACAAACTTTCATCCTTTGAGCTTTCTGTCTGTTTTTCTTGGCACTCTGCTTAAAAGTCACATTCCTATTTCTGAATAATTTTAGAGTCAAAGTACAGTGAACTCTAGCCGTATGTGTGTCACTGGTAAAGAATGGCAAAAAGTGGCACATTGCACAAATGAAAAAGGTTTTTTCTTAAAAAGAGTTAATATCTCTTTATAAGGGAGTTTTTTCCTTCCCACTGTCGCCGTGTGCTTGCTCAGGATGGGAGACTGAGTTGGACCTACAATTCAATCTGTTGTTTTTCTTATGTAGGCTATTATGAATTGGCTTTCATTAGGTTGTCTTTTTCCTGTTGTAAAGCATTTTGAAATGGCATTGCCGTGATTTGATGCTGTATAAATAAAGTTGAATTGAATTTAATTGAATTAATGATGCACCTCTATCAAAACCTACGATTTCTGGAGTTGACCTCTGCAAAGGGGAAAGTAAAGCATAACAAAGTTAGAAGGGTTGTAATAGGAACAGTTCTAAAATATGTTGGTTTTGGCACAGTTTGGTACCGCCATCCAACTAGCATCAGTAGCAATGGCATTTCACTCTTACAAGTACATTAGGTTTATATCTCATTCCAGTCCTTGTGTCCATCAGTGTACCTGATCTTAAGGATTACAGCGTGCAGGTCGGTTTGCGTCACCTCAACGAGTCTTCAAACCGTGCAAGACTACGCATCTCTCGCCTGATCTGTGGCCCAGAAGGATCAAATCTGGTTATGCTGAAACTCGAAGAGTAAGTAGGCAGCTGCTCCCAAGGTTTCCGTGACGACTACTCTTTTGTACCTTATATCCACTAATACACACTGCCATGATTAAGCTTCTTTCATGCTCTCTTCCTTCCAGCCCCGCCCCCGTGTCAGAGGGTGCCTCCACCATTCATCTCCCGGTAAAGGAGTGTCACATCGCCGAAGGCACCAACTGCACCATGTATGGATGGGGGGAAACTAAAAGTACTGCCTTCTTTCACCTATGTGCCGGCACACTTTCCATGTTATCGCCTATCATGAAGAATTTCTGCAACATTCGCCACAAATGGCTCTTATGTTTTTTTCCTTCCAGATACGGGACATGACGAAACTCTGAATACCGTAACCATGCCCATGGTCAACAATGACATATGCTCACAAATCAAAGGAAATGCTGGGGAAAGCCGAATATGTGCCGGCGGAAACATCGGAGAAGGAGTTTGTGATGTATGTAGCAAAAGCACCAATACTGGAAAATTTTCTGTGCACCAGTCTTAGAGTTCCATGCATTACACTTCATCTGTTATTTATATTCCTGCAGAGAGACTACGGTGGTCCGCTGGTTTGCCAGGAGCATGAACGCAAAGTCATCATCGGTGTGAGCATTCAAAGGACCAAATGTGCTTCGTCGCAGCCCGCGCTTTTTGTTAACGTCGCGTACTACTCGGAGTGGATTTACAAAGTGTTCAAACTTTACCCCAGCGTGGAGAGAAACTGACGCCGCACCATGAGGAGAAAACGTTTCCAGTGTGAATGGAGCAAGAAGGAAACGTGGTCAACGTGGTATTTTGCGACTTGGAACTGGAGACTGGACGTACCAAATGGAATCTCACCACTTTGCAAACTTGGTACTATTTTCACAGCCAAAGTCTTGGGCACATGGATGGTGCACTAATTTCTAGCGTGACGTCTTCAGAATTTTTTGAAGCCATGTAAACAAAGACGATGAGACACTTGTGACTCAGTATTACTTCCTGGAATGTACTTGAACCCACCTTCTCGACGGTTACCACTTAAGGTAGCCATCTTTGAACGGGATTTCCTTTCTACTTGTTTGGACCAAAAAATGTGCCTTTTTTTTTTTTTTTTTTTTTTTTAAATCTTGGACAAAAAGAAATGGCTCCTTTGTGTCAGTAAATGTACTTGCTTCATTTTAAGATACTTCAGAGATACAAGAGTTAAACTAATCCAGTAGAAAACGTTAATATAAACAGGAGTTAAACGTGAAGACGAGTCTGTAAAGCCACGTCTACCGTCCTGTGAGTCCAGCGCAGGTAAAAACTCTGCTTCAGACTCCGTTAGTAGGTAAAATACATGACGGTAGCAGCCTCTGCAAGCCTCACAGAGCTAATTGTGTGCAGTAGCTGAACTACCTTTTCCCCAGTTAGCTGTAACTGTTAGTTTCCCCGTGAGAGGGTCTAAGTAGGGCTGAGCAAACTGCTCCAAATCTTATGCTAATATTTGTAGCATGAGAGAGAGAAGAGCCATGCCAAATAAAACATGGCTATTTGGTCTCCAGTTTGGAGGGAACTGTGGCCCCTGGTGGGCTGTGTGTGGTCAGTAGAATATTTGATCCGTTTTTCTTTTTTTTTTTTTTTTTGTTTTATGGAAAGTGACTTTGTATGTACAAACCTGCAGGTTTATTATGTTTCTGCCGTGCTGTAAGATTTTATAGGTCTTATAGATCTGGAGTTTTTTCGGTTCACTCGGTAATGTCAGATTGGCTTCTTTGTGCTTCTGATTTGTGTTAAATATTTAAGGAGATTGTTAGCTTGTGGAAATGTGTATTTATTTTAATAAATTGGGTAAAGGAATTGGTTAAAAAAAAACAAAACAAAAAGATTCTGTAATTTGATGGGATATTTACACTGTAGGTTTTTTTGTTTGTTTGTTTTGCCTTTTTAACCTGAGAATATTGAAATCTTTTTCCAAAGAAATGTAATAATTTGCAATCCAACACAAACTACATCAAGGTAGGAAGGCAATTTATCAAATGCTCAAACTGAGAAATGAGATTCTTTTAAAAATTTGTGCAGAATTTGATGTAAAATCATGTTTATCATATTGTCAGACAGTTTTTCACTTTGTATCCACGCACGATGCATTTCTACATCTCATGTATGATTTCCTTTGCACTAACTCACATTAGTGGACACAGTGATTTCTCTAACAGAATACAGTGTTTTTAATGCAGCGCTGCCTCCAGTTCAGTGCCAGTTTTCAGCCTTTTGAGCAGATATTTTTTTATATTTTTTGTATTATTTACAGATGCTGTGCTTCTTTTTATGTCCTCTGACAGACTCGGCCTCTCTGGGATGCTCGTATCCAACCAGTCCTGGTACAGATCTGTTCTCACCTGACCCGATTATGGTTGTGTGAGATGTTTTAAATTGGTTGAGCCCCTCCAGCAGTTTTTTGGTTTTTTTGGTTTTTTTTTTTAAACAAAAAAAATTACACACTTTTGACATTTGTTGTTAATCTTGTACAGTTAAAACTATCTCATTTGACCAAACCTCAGAAATGACGCCTTCTAGTTCCAAGTAGTGGACTAAAGGAGTGATTGGTTCGTTGTTTCTCTGCATTGGCTTAGCCTAGTTCAGCCTTGCGCATTCATGCATGGGAAGAAGCAGGTATAAAGGGATGGAGGGATAAATATGTTTAACTTTTATTTAATGTGCAAATAAGAACCAGACTTACTTTGACGGGAAATAAAACACCGTTCTACTAATAATAAGTAAAAACTATGTCATCAAAAAAAAGAAAAAGCCACGTGATTTCACTAGATTGGCTTTATTTTATAACACATAATGATCTATTACTCTGTTATAACCACATTTTCTGGTTTATGGTATTACTTTGCAGTAATTAGCTGCAGAGAATTCTTCATTAGCAGGACTCAAGCCCCCGAAACTCACGCAAAAGAGCAGGGGTGGGCAACTCTGGCCTGGAGGGCTGCAGTCCTGCAGATATTAGGAGTTTCACTGCTGCAGCACATTTGACTCAAACTAATGGCTAATTAGCAGACTTCTACAGAATGTCACATCGAACTGATGTGTATCAGGATGTGTTGCAGCAAGGAAACTCCTAACACTTGCAGGTCTGCAGCCCTCGAGAACCAGAGTTGCCGACCCCTGCCATAGAGATTGTTTTATTGTCTTCATGTCTGCCTGTTGCTGGAGCATGAATGCATGAAATCCTGATTTATCAAACAGAAAAACTTCCATAAGTGGCCGTTAAAGTGAGGAAACAGAGGAACACGCTTAACACGGTGGATCGTACCGTCCTGACAGAGTTGATTGTTGGAGCAACCTTTGAAGCAACAGCATTATGAGTAGATGAAAACCAACCTGAGTCTTGCACAGTTCTCGACCAACGTGATGGAGTGAAATGTACTGATGCTTCGTGAAAGGTGATTGGCTGATCGGTGAAAAGAAATGCCAAATATTCTGAGCTATGTGGCAGATCGTGTGAGTTTTGTTTTGTTTCTGTGTAAAGTCTCTTGTTGACATGCTCTGAAGGTGCTGTGACTGTTATTTAATGAACCTTTGTGTAAATAGCCTCAAGCAATCTGTAAATTCAAGTTGTAATTTTTGTAAATATACTTTGAAATATACAGCTGCTATTTTGTTTTAGCGACTTTTGTTTTTTAATCTATGACCTTTTCTAAAATTTGTATCCTTTTGTATTATTCCTGTTTTAATAAACGACTTTATATTGAGCTCAGTTTTCTCTGACTGCACTGCATCCTGCATTTGCTCTGATTTTGGAAGTAGCGCACAAACATCGCTCGGGGAAGCAAATCCTGGTGTCAGATGAATATTTAGGTATTGCAAAAGTACCAAGAGCTCAGTTATAGAACCAGACCATCAATAAATAATAACATCTTTGGAAATGTGGAGAGTAAAGTTGGACATAACTTGGTGGCCATGGTGGACTCTGGCTGTGCTTTTTAGCAAACTTTGAATTGCTCAATTTGAGATAAACGCTTCATGCTCCAGATGTAAAATTAATATTTCTGTCAAGAGATTATCAGTAATGCAAAGTCAGGCCTTTTACTGAGAAAAAAACAAGTACAATAATGTTAAATGATGCCTTCAAACAAATAAAACTAAAATAAATCAACCAAGAAGTAGGGACAGCAGTCACACACTTGATAAGAATTTGTTTAGATCTTTGTACATTAGATCCAAAAAAGTTTAAATTAATATTAAAACTAAATGTTTATAACAGGTATTAGAATTTTTCATCAAATTAGTATTTATTCGTTTAGCTTTTTTTGTTGTTGTTTAGAAATTCTTTTATTTAAAGAACCTATTAAACAGGGTATTAAAGGATTCTAATTAAATTAATATATATTTAAATGTTGCTTCTTACTAATAGCATTATTTAAGTGTTTAATTGTTATTTATATGTTGTACAACTTTTATTGCTGTCAAACTGTGTATTGTGATGTCGCGTGACAATGAATAGAAACCCAAATCTTACAGTTTTTTCATTGACTTTACATTGCACGCTATATGAAACCAATATTTTTTTGCTCAGATGACTTAATTTTATTCATCAATCTGGATCAATTTTCCCATTTCAGCCTGCATCATATAGAAGAGGTCATCTCCAAGTATGCTGCTGTGAGATCACAGTGTGCCTTTATGGATCGATGCTGCCATCAGAGAAATTAAACTACTTTTTTTTTCCCAAAGACAACCTCGTAACCACACAGACAATGCTATTTTCCTCATACATCTGATTTACAACACCCAGCACGCAATTCTTATCAAAGCTTTTAGGAATAGTGATGAGTCTGGCTGCAGGTGTGAGGAGTAATCCCAAAAGCCTGACACCTTTGTAAAGGCTTGTTGGTATCAAAGGTCACAGTTGTACCATTTGGGTTTGCATCCTTGCTCTTTAACACACTGAAAACGAGCTACAATGGCTCAGAAAATTAATATAATTACAGATTTTTCCATCAGAGTTTGCAATCCCTCTGATTATTTTCCATAATCCAAAAGGCGGAGAAAATAAAATCAGCTCAGACAGTCATTTCCCGCCGACATAGCAGCACAAGCGCTGTCATGTGGAGATATCGTTTACCTGTCTGGCTTCATGGTGTTATATTCCGACGAGGGTCATTTAGCCAGTAGTCCACTTCCATCCTGCTGACCAAGCTGTTTGCATTCTGATCCCAATCTTTCCCCTCCCAGCCAATCATCCAGAAACTCAGTCTTACCGTCTCTTCGCTGTAGTAAAGGGATATAAAGGAACTCAATGCCTCTGCCCTGTTGCAGTAATAAAAACTGATATGGAGCAGTGCAGATATCAGGTCTTGTTTAGACTTTTTGAAGCTACGCTTTTATAGATTCTCCCAGTGGCTTTCCCTGGACAGAAATGTTGGAAGGTTGCCTTCACCTCATTCTGCACTTCAGCAAACAGAAAAGCCCAAAGACTGTAAAGGAGATAACACTAAGACGCATGTCATTCTGTGGTAATCACTAACAATCCGTAGAGCCACGGTTTATGTTAACAAGTCACCAAGTCAGTGACCAGAAACATGTTGAGGCCATACTCAAATTCCCTAATTTATACTTTAATTATCTCCATTAACATCACATGTACCCTGTAAAATCTACTCCCTGTCATGCAAAGCCTGTATTTATTGAGTTAATCACACCTTGGCATAAAACTGGTCATCCCCAGGAGAGACACTTCCATAAAACATCAATAAAAATTCACAGCTGAAATTAAAGATGTTTATAACCATCTTATCTGTCCAACTTTATTCAGAACTTCATGGATTAACTTTGTCTCTCTTTTACTACTATCTTTATTGTCTGAGGTAACCAATCAAAAATATTTTGTTCCTTTTTGCATAAAACCCAAAATATCAATAAGTGTTATTCCTGATTAATGTTACATTGGGAGCACAAATTCAGTCATTTATTTGGTGTTTTGTCTCCCTCTACTGGCCGGAAAGTGTACCTGCAGTCTAGAGTTTTGCAAGCATATTAAACATTTTAAACTTTAAAATAAACCCTCCCTATCAAACTTGTTTACCAATGATAGAAACGTGGCTCCAGTTCCAGTCCACGCAGCACTGTGGATTCACATCCTGGGCAAACAGAAAGCTCTTGTTCATCTGTAACTGGCTCCAGATCAGAGGCATTCCCTGCTGGTTCCACTGGTGAGGAGCCTGGGAGTGTGTTGTCCTTGTCCTGCAGTCTGTGTCATGGTGCACCAGCGGGAAGGTGAAAGTGTCTCTGTGGATATCCTGTAGAGTCTTGTCCATGTTCTGAGGAACAATGTCACTCAGTTGATGGTGAACTGAGGAAAGATTTTAAAAATAATAATAATAATAATAATTCACAACTCTGCATATCTGTGTATACACACATACACACCTGTCTAAAACAAGCAAATAAGTTTCTCACCTATTTAAGAATTGAAAAAGATTGTTAACGAAACATTTTAAAAAAATCTATGAAACACCTTCCAACAGGCTAGTTTTTTATTACATTTGTTACTCAAAATTTGTTACTTTTTGTTTATTTGTTTGTTTTTTTACTTGTCATATATATGCAAAAGGATGATCCCAAAACGCTTAAACACTTGCCACTTCCTATGCTGACAGAAAAAAAATTACTAGGTAAGGGTAACAAAACAATAATGGTCGGAACTAAAATAATTTCCTTTTATGATGCAAATTCAAACATAAATACGTGTTAATGTGCAACTTTCACTGTCGTTAAAGTCCTGTGAATTAACGTGCAGTTACTTGTGTGACCACTACAGGTCGCACATTCCTCAAACATTGGCAACAAACCTGCATGAACTGTTCATTCACGTGCAGTGTTTCATTCCACACAACAGGAAGGAAATAAAGTAACGTAATTTATTAGTATATCAGACTGAAAATATTATCAAAATTAATCAATACCAAGACATAAAAGCAGCTAAAATACAATGGAGTTAAAAGCAATTAACACAAACTGAGCTAAGCTGTTATTTTATGTAGTTTCATATGTTGTAGTTTTCTTGCTTTTCCTTTGCATGCACAAATACGGCATGGGGTTGTATTTTCTAGTCCTAAACCCAACTTTATCCAATGTTCAAATTTCTGTCTCAGAGTGATGCAGAAAAACTGGTTCATGCTTTTGTTACTTCGAGACTAGATTACTGTAACTCTCTATTACTGGGCTGTCCTAAATATGCCCTGAAAAGCCTTCAGCTGATCCAGAATTCTGCAGCCAGAGTCCTGAACAGAACCAGCAGGAGAGATCATATTTCTCCAGTTTTAGCCTCTCTTCATTGGCTGCCTGTTGAATCTAGAATAGAATTTAAAATCTTTCTCCTTACATATAAAGCCCTCCACAGCCAGGCACCACTATATATCAAAGACCTCATAGTTCCTTAAATACCAAGCAGAGTACTTCGTTCGCAGACTGCAGGCTTACTTGTGGTTCCTAGAGTCTCAAAGAGCCGAGCAGGAGGCAGAGCCTTTGGTTATCAAGCCCCTCTCTTATGGAATAAGCTCCCAGTTAGTGTTAGGGAAGCAGACACCCTCCCCACCTTTAAGACTAGGCTGAAGACTTATCTTTTTGATAAGTCCTATAGCTAGGGATGGTTAGCATCCCTTAGTTATGCTGCTATAGGTTTAGACTGCTGAGGGACATTTCCTGATACACTGAGCTTCTTTCTTTTTCTCTATATCTCTCTCTTTTACCTGTTAAAAGGGAGTTTTTTCCTTCCCACTGTCGCCAGTGTGCTTGCTCAGGATGGGAGATTGAGTTGGACTCAACTCAATCTGTTGGTTCCCTTATATAGGCTGTTATGAATTGGCCTTCATTATGTTTTCCCCTCTGTCTGTAAAGCGTCTTGAGATGGCATTGCCGGGATTTGACGCTATATAAATAAAGTTGAATTGAAATTGAAATTGAAATTGAATTGAATTGAACTGAATTGAAATTTAAATGGAACTTTCCTAGATACGCATTAAAACATGACAGACCTGAAGATTAAAATAATTTTAAGGTCAATGATTAACAATTACATGTTAAAGTATTAGTTCAAACTTTCCCAAAGTTAACTTGTAATATTTAAAGAAAAATAGTTTTCAATAAAACATTTAATTGTTTCAATATTTAAACAATAAATTATGTTTGGAAAACAGAAATCTCAGTTTTTCACTACTCTTTGTTCCAAGGAGGTGATAATCAATTTTTTTTTTTTTGTACAGTCTTACCTGTTTCTGTTTGCAAGGAGCCATTTTGCCATTTGGCATCTTGCATCATGTTACGCGTGTTGTGGAAAGACGAGATCTCAGACCCGACTCTTGAAATCCCAGTTGTCTACCAATGTAAACAAAATCAAAACCTCTTTTATGTGCCACAGTAAATCCAGATATTATCTATTTGAATCTCACATTAAAGTGTAGCTTGATCACAATAATCCATACATTTGACATCCTGTCACAAGTGTTTGTTTCAAACACTCCATAAACCACAAAAAAAAAAAAAAATTGCTGAAACTTTCCTCAAAAATCTGCCCATAATATTACATTTTAAAGGGTTTAAAGTTGGTCTTGCAGAGTAAGTCACACATACCTGCTGAGGTGGGATTCTGTGTGACGTCGAATTCAGCTCAACCAAACCTGCGTGTGAAAAAGATGCTTCATATATAAATGTGTGATCAGGACTTGAATGAAGACTGGCCTTATAAACACACTTACTCTGTGTGGAACTCCTCTGCTTAGCTTCCCTCCTCCACTTAGCCCGTCTGTTCGAAAACCACACCTTCAAGACACAAAAGCATCTCAAGACAGTGCAGATGATGAAATATGTGAACATGTTGGCCAAGACGTGTACTCTACCTTGATGGTGTCCTCAGGAAGTTTAATTTCCACAGACAGCCTCTCTCTTGTGTACAGATCAGCGTATTGGCTTTGTGAGAATTCTGAGTGAGGCAAAAAGTGTTTTTTTTTAAATTAATCTAATGTGGTAGTAGGATGGATGGATGGATGGATGGATGAAGGGATGGATGGATAAATGGATGGATGAAGGGATGGATGGATAAATGGATGGATGGATGGATGGATGAAGGGATGGATGGATAAATGGATGGATGGATGGATGAAGGGATGGATGGATAAATGGATGGATGGATGGATGGATGAATAAATGGATGCATGGATGGATGGATGGATGGATGAAGGGATGGATGGATAAATGGATGGATGGATGGATGGATGAATAAATGGATGGATGGATGGATGAAAAGATGAAGGGATGGATGGATGGATGGATGGTTAAATGGATGGATGGATGGATGATTAAATGGATGGATGGATGGATGGACGGATGGATGGATGGATAGATGGATGGTTAAATGGATGGATGGATGGATGGATGATTAAATGGATGGATGGATGGATGGATGGATGGATGATTAAATGGATGGATGGATGGATGGATGTGTAACATGATGCAAGATGGATGGATGGATAGAGGGATAAATGGATAGATGGATGGATGGTTAAATGGATGGATGGATGGATGGATGGATTGATGGATGATTAAATGGATGGATGGATGATTAAATGGATGGATGGATGGATGCTAACATGATGCAAGATGGATGGATGGATAGAGGGATAAATGGATAGATGGATGGATGGTTAAATGGATGGTTAAATGGATGGATGGATGGATGGATGGATGGATGGATGATTAAATGGATGGATGGATGATTAAATGGATGGATGGATGATGGGGGTTACCCTGCTCGAGTGCTTTGCTCTGCTCCGGGGTGAAGTTGGTGCGATTTCTCTGCACGGCACTTTTGGATTTCTGCTCAGAGCACATCTCCTGCTCGCTCTCCTCTTCAAGCAGAGAGTAAAAATCTGCAGGGAGCCACAAATGATGCTCAGTTGCAAAGCCTGGTATGAAAGTGTTCTAGTCAGGATGTTCGGGAATTAGGTCTTCACCCTTTAACTAGTGACTCACTCTGGTCAGCACTGATGTGAGCGTTGATCTCCACGCACATTGGTCCATGTTCCAAGTGGGTCTTTCTTAAAATTCTGTTTATAGACGACACCTTGCAGAACACAACATGCAAACAGCTCTTATAAACATCTGTAACATTTTCATATTCATGAGCATAGAAGTGTTTTTTCGGCCTTACTCACACTTGGGACTTTGGCTGCTTTGCACAGTCGTGCCGCTGCGAGTCGTTTTCTAATTTCCCAAGCAAAAATAGTTGGATTTTCCCTTTTACACTGGATGATTGCGGAGATGACCCCAGGGGTGAGAAGTCGAGGGCGACTTCCTCCGATGGTTTTGGGTTCTGACAGTCCTGTGCACCGGTAGCGGCTTAGGATCTTGCTGACGCACCCGTTGGACACCTAAAAGACGCAACGGGCTCCTTTGGTTTATCAGCCTTAAATACTTCACTCAGTTAACTCAGATTGATATTTAAACAATTTCTTACACTGAAATCTGAGCTTCTAAGTTTAAAAGCAAAGAGGTGCGCCATGTGGAGTGTGCGTACCCGAAGTATCCTGGATATCTGACTTGGACGGACTCCCTCCGAGGCCAGTTCGATTATTTTCCGTCTCTTGGACTCTGGAAGAGGTCTTCCATTGAGAAACATTCCTCCCAGCTGGTTGACGCTCTTACCCCATTCTTATAACACAATTCAAACATTTTAATCTATTGCAATTTAGCTTGAAAAGGAAAAAAAAAAACATGCATTACGGAAACATATTGCGCAACAGACCTGAAACTTCATAAACATCCTAAAACTGGAAATCAAAATCACAAAACTAACCTTTATTCTGAAGATCTGGGATGATTCCGCACATCTCCGCGTCCTTCCAGCCTTGAGGAAAATCAGAACAATATTTTTTTCCAGAAAGAGTTATTTTACAATGTAATTTGGAAATAGTGCAGAAAGTAAAAATGTCCGACACCTGTGGTGAATAAATGAGCTGGATCTCACCCTGAAGCAGGGCTTTTATAGGCCAACACACCTCCCCGTGACGCGTGGAGCCGTTTGCTGAAATGTCAATACCACAAAGAGACAAGATTAAGTGGGAGATCGACTTCAGATTGGTGGTCAATCCTCCTGAAACATCTCCACATCAGATACATAAAAGCACTTCTCTTCTGTTTTAACCTCAAAAATCTGTAAGATCTTTTAATCTCAAATTCCAAAAAGGCCTCCACTTATTTGTTCCCATTTTCTTAAAACAATAACTGGTAAATGAAACCATTTATCATATAAATAATGACTTTTTGGGTTTATTTTTCAGTGCTGCGTCAGTGAATCGACACCACAACGTTGAACTTTTGGAATTAAGTGTTCCTTTTGCGCATCAGCTGCAAGTCCAATGAAACAAACCCACATTCAACAAGCCACTCTTCAGACCAGAAACATTCTGCTTTTACACACTTTAAAAGTTAAGACATCCCTGTCTTTCATTTCAGCTAAATGACCAACACCAGAGTGTTTTACATTCTTTTGAGGGGGGGGTTAGACTTAGAGTCACGTGACTCGAGCATCCTTTTTTTTTTTTTCTTTCCCACGTGGAGTGGCTCAGATTAAAAGGATCTCTGGACTCATTTCATAAAACAAACATTTGGAAATCTGCTCCAATGACGACTGCCATATGGTAAAGTGCTTTTAATAAATCATAAATCTATCACGTCCTCTCTCTTTATTACATTTCCTTTCAAAACGTGAACAAATAGACTTGTGCATGGGCGCAAGGAGAGGGCCAATTGGGGGACCTCGTTTATCCAGAAGAGGGAGGCTAAAATAACCATCACAGATGTTCCTTGGGCAGCCAGCAGATAAAAATGCGTTGTAAACGGTTCAAAGGGAAATATTTGACGAGCAAATATTAGCCCATGTGAAAACCCACACGAGGCTCGTCTTTTGGCCTGTTTAATGACTAATTGAATATCATTAGTTGGGTCCACACACATCTAAGTACGGCTAAAATGAAAGACCAGATTTTAAAATGCCATATGGTCCACATTATACATTAACCACGAGCGAGAGGAAAATAATACTCTGTGTACAGTCAGCCAGGTTGAAGGACGGACAGCCATTTTTTTTGGACACCATCATCTCCTTGCCAACCAGGACAAAAGACAAATAAGGTGAGCGTTTTTGCTTATTGCCCACGTGTTGACGTGGTCATTGATTTATAAAGCTTTATTGCTTGTACAGTGTGTTGCTAAACATGACTGATTGAAGTGCACATGTTAAGTTGTTCAGACCGCGCCGCATTTGCGTGGTGCGTAATTCTGAAGTCTGTTTTCGCCTGTGGAAGTGAGGGGGAGTTTCACAGCCTGGAGAGCCACAGACAACAGGCACGTTTCAGATCCAAGTCTCAAGGCTTTGTTTTGAAGATGAAACATGTACATGGGTGTTTTTTCCCAGATGAAGCATTGAGAAAAGTGAAGAATTTAACCGCGTAAAAAGGTTACCAAAAACCTCTCCAAAGCGCACAGGGGAGCAGTGTGCGCACAGGACTGCCTCCGTGCTCAGGTCCCCCCAGCTTTGTTCTGCCAGTTTGAGTTGATCCATAATAACCACGTTTGAAAGGTTTGTTTATGTGAATGTTTCCACGATCAGCCAACACAGATCAGCCTTGTAGTGTTTTCTATCAGTGGATATTTTGCCTTAGCGCGGTGGCAGTTCTACCAGTAGGCTACAACATAGAAGTTGTCTCATATTTTCTGATTTTTATCAATTTTTTTTCGTCTGTTTCTGAAATCCCTCAAGGATTTCTCCAAGCTTAAAGTGGCAGCAACTTTCTGTCCTGTTTTTCAAACCTCTAGACTGGTTAACTAACCATGTAATCACAATACCATTATAATGTTTCACCCAACAGCCCAGATTACCACGTGGTCTAAGATCGTGTTCAATCAGTCATGCAGAGTAACCACAGCTCTTTACCCTCACATAAAAAAAATTAACTAAAAACTCATCTGCAGTGGTCACATCAAGCCACTTTTGGTAAGTTTTACTATCAAGTTTGCGCACTGTCGTTAAATTGTGCGCGTGTTTGCTTAATATTGCAGCATTAAACAGTTACATTATTAAGCATTCAGACTATAGACGAATTTTAGGTTCCAGCTTTGAGAGTTTTTTTTTCGAAATGAACAATATTAATTTTTTTGTGGCATGTCTCCTTTTTCCAAAAACATCATCTTTTGTCAGAGCCCTCTGGTGACGCACACTCACTGCTCACTTTATTAGGTACACGTGCTCAATTGCTTGTTTAGACAAATAATTAATCAGCCAATCAAATGACAGCAAATAAAAAATGAGCATCAGAATGAAGAGGAAAAATATTTTAATTAACTTTTTGCGCAGCATGATAGTTGCTGATTTATTAGGTCTGAGTTTTTTTAGAGAGTATTATAGAGAGACTGGTAAAAAAAACAAAAAAAAACAAAAACAAACCGGAAAATATCAAGCTGCAGTTGTCTGAACCAAAATGTCTTGTTGATGTCTGAGGACTGAGGAGAACGGGCAGATTATTTGCAGATGAAAAAAGGCCTGGATCCAGCCCATCCAAGCTTAAAACAGCCTGTTTTAGCAGCAGCAGAAAACACATCAGTTGTCGCTCCTGTCAGCTATGAACAGGAAACTGAGGCTACAATTCACACACACTCACCAGAACTGGACAATAGAAGATGGAGAAACGTTGCTGGTCTGATGAGTCTCCATTTCAGTTGCTACAATCAGACAGTAGGATCAGAATTAGCTAAAAACATCATAAAAACATGGATCCATCCTGCCTATTGTCACAAGTTCAGGCTGCACGTGGTGTAATGGTGTGGGTCATGTTTTCTTTGAATATTTTGGGTACCAGTGGCATCACCACCACAGCCTACCTGAGTCCTGCTGCTGACCATGTCCATCCCTTTCTGAGCACAGTGTAGCATCTTCTGATGGAAACTTCCAGCAGGATGATGCACCATGTCACAAAGCTCACATCATCTCCACCATGACGATGAGTTCACTGTCCTCCAACGGCCTCCACAGTCACCAGATCTCAGATCAATAGGTCACCTTTGAGAAATTCTCATCATGGATGTGCAGCAACTGTGTGATGATAAACATCAGTATGGAGCAAAATCTCTGTTCAATGTTTCCAACATCTTGTTAATTTTATGACATAAAAAATTAAGGCAGTTCTGAAGGCAAGAGGGGGTCCAACATTAGTATGTGTAAAATGTAGACAGTGTGTGTCTGTAATGTGGATTTTATGCGGTAACGACCCCATGGAACAGCAGTTTTAATGTTTGGCTCTTTTTATTCACCAATACTTGAGATTTCATGAGGCGCTACATGTTTCCCATACTTCTCGTACTTTTATACTTCTCTTCACAATAAATGCAACTCTGTGTGCCTTTAGCTCGATTTTGATACTTAAGGTGTAATTTTCCTGGCAGGTTTTGAATATAAGCATGTGACAATGATTTGTTTTGTTTTATTAGAAGGCCGATGTGACTCTCTGTCCTTCCTACTCAGGTGATCTCATGATGCAAATTCCCTCTAACATCAGCTGTTTCTACCAGATAAATAATTAAAATGTCTGTTGTATCAATATATTTCCTGGCCCTTTGCAATAAATAACTTAAGAATGAATATCTACAGCTTACTAAAAACAGTAACATGTCCACCCTGCACAACTTTCTCCGGGATTTAAATGTGGTTCAAAACTCTTGGCTCAATATTAACAACTCAATTTAGGAACAGACAGACTTGATAGAAAGTTTCCACCTGTAATGCAATGGAAACGTTAATTCAACTGGACCCACCAGGACCTCATATCTGCTTGAAATTCAGCTCACACCCTATCTGTGGCTTCTCACTTATATTCATGCATATTCTGAAGCAAGTTCAGCATCTCATACAAAATGTCAGCAGCCTCTCTGCATTGCTGACATCACTGGCTAATTTAATTTGTATGAAAATGAAGAGGGTCGTAGCGCGTTGTGACCTTCACAGCTAACAAATTTCAACATATTTTTAAAGAAAAATGCGGATTTAAAATCCATTCCAAGCTTTTCAATGAAGTAATGATCAGATTTATACATTATTTAGACTCTGCATTTAACTTGCAGCTCATGGTATGATTTAATTCAAGATATTCAGAGAATACATGAATTTGTGTTAAAACCAAGAAATGTTTTATTATTTTGTGAAACATGCTTTGAAGAGACAATACATGAAAACAACAATGACAATTTTTATCATTCTTAAGTCTGAAGTGTCTTACAGGATTATCAGTGCAAAAGTATCAGAGTTTTCTGATGTTTACCTTATTATAAAAATAATAAAAATAAAAAGTGGTAAATTGATACTTCCTCTTTTTGATGATTTAAAATGTGAAATCTTTCTTTGAAATCTCAGAAGCTGCATCTTCAAGTCAAAAGTGAAAAATGATATTCTTGTATGTTTTCAGCTTAACGTGCAGACGTCAGCTTTCCTGTTGCATGAGGATAACAATGCACATGACATGGATGGTTAACTTGCACATCTGTGAAAGCAGCATTAATGATATAAACTGATTTTGGACCATCATGTCCCACCATCCAGATTAAGTGTTTCGGAGAAGACATTGCTTATTTCAGCAAGACAACGTCCAACCATACAGGAAAATTAAACTGAATTTCTCCAAAGGTAAATTACTCCCAAATTAAACTCTTTACCAGGGGAAATCATAGAACAAGCATGAATTTTATTAAAAATTTTACTTTTCAAACCAACAAAAACCAGTGTCTTATGGTCCTAAACCTTTGCAGTGTTGATGAAAGAGAATAAGATACAACAATGTGGTAAATATGCCCTGTTTTTGTGAAAGAAAAAAATAATTTAAAGTCTAAAATAAGCCGAAAAGATTTGTTTCTTTCACAAAAACAAGGTTACATTTACTGCACGAGTTACCGATGCTATTCTCTGTGTGCCACATGTCTAATACATATATTACACAACAGCATTTCATTCTGGGAGTTTATCAATTATTGTTTATTTACACTGTGTACTTGCTTCCCCTCCAGTCTGTCTTGCCCTCGCTCCCAGTCTTCCTTCCTCCCTTGTATATTTCTTTATTTTCATTACAAGTCAGAGCATCAAAGAAGTAACATCAGAAAACCATTGTAGGGTTTTTGGCCAGCAAATATTTAGAAAGGATCTCAGTACAGATGTTCTTTCTAAGCATTGCATTGTTTCCAACTAAATCAATCATACGACAGATACAGCTGGGTGCTGTTAAATACAACTGAGCAGGATTTTTATGTGTCTACATTCTCGGCTGGTGCGATCATCTTCATATTTATTTTCATTAAAGCGCAAATCTGATGGTAAAATTCTGCTGCTGTTTGTCACATTTGTATGTTAATTTGTCAGAGGATAAAACTGCCTGCATTTAATTACCTGGAAATTCTGGATGATAACCTCACACCACCAATGAGATACTTAGGATCACAACAGCATCCCTTTAGTTACAGAATGACATCAAAACCCACAATTGAATGCTTTGTTAACAAAACAAAATCTTTTATTTATGTGCAACCTCACTTATGTGAATTAAGCTTAAAGGTGGAGTATGTAAGATTTTCTATATTTTCAAAATAAATGAACTAAACAAATAACTACAATCATAATTATATAGTTTTTTAAACATGCAGGTTCCAGTCTTTGGTGCGTTATGAAATTACAAGTTTAATTAATGACAAATGACAAAAAGCACTTTTTAAAGCCAGCTGGGATAGGCTCCAGCTTCACCGCGACTCTGAATTGGATCAAGCGGTTCAGAAAATGAATGAATGAATATATATGTATAAAGCAAGCCCTTGAGTTTGCAGAGGGGTCTATGTTGATCACTCACAGCCAACCCCACCCACCAATTCTCTGTAAGTTTTTATCAGAAAGAATATCGTAAGATGTGACATCAATAATAAAATGTATATATTAATAATAAAAATGTAACTGTTATGTTTAGTTGTACATGATAAAATACGTACAACGAACTCATAAAGTTCCAGGATTGTTGCGTTACTCTGATAGAATAATTTAATGATAATTTTTGTATATATATTATTATAATTTAGGTATAATTAATGAAACAAGCCACTATATTTCTCTGCAACGATGGCTGACACATATTAAACGTTTCGACAACTGAAAGATGAATTTTTAATCCTCTGCTCGAGAGGCGCTCTGCCTGAAGTTTGGACTTTTCCTACAGTTCCTGAAGGCAGCATCCTCTGGGGGAGGGGTAACGCTATGCTGACGTGTCGAACCTCCTGCACCGGAAGTCTTTATTTCAATTCGTCTAGGCGGTCCAAGACCGTCTCCGTCCGCTTCTATTCACTCTGATCCTCAGACCCGGAAAGGTTTCAGCTTGTGTGTGTATATGCATGGCCAAGTGTGTTTCCGGTACAACGTGTGTGTTCATCGGTGTTCAGTCTTTTTCTCTTGGCTTTCATTAGAACAGTCACTCACTTCTGAGCCCCAGCTTCCTTGACCTAGTCACCCCCTTCAAGGCGAGATATCTCACACCGGTGGACATGGCTTCTGTTTCTGCACCAGCTCAGACAGCCTCCGTTTCGGCTGGTCCCTTGCAAAGAGGAATTGTTAAAATGGTAGGAATCCAAACATGTGAAGATGTCAGCTTACTAAGGAGATAGCTAGTTAGTTAGCTTCGTGCACCGAGGGCTAATGGTGGCTAAAATAACATTTGGTTGTCTTATAAGTTCACACAAGAGCTCAGCTGGCAGTATAAAGTCAAGTCCCAGTTAAAACCCAGCGTTGTCACTAAAAATCAGCTACTGTCAGTGAAACTCTGAGCACCAGGCTGCAGCAGCATGCCGGCTAATGTTAGCTGCTAGGTTGCTAAACTTGCTAGCCTGCTAATAAGCTGAAGAATGACTGACGCTATCACGCTTGCTCTGATATTTAGCCATTTATAGCCTAACTACTTTAAAATCATTACATGCTTTGGCAGATAAGAACAGGTTAAATGTCCACTGACATCTCTGTTTGTATTTGTTAGTGGTCACACTGACTGGGATCCTTTGGGACTTTGAAACTTGTGGTGAAATGTTAACAGATGTTCATTTTCTCAGCTAACTGTTAGCATGCTAGCTTTATCTTTTGGGAAACTTTAAATTTATGTTGACATTATTAAGTGCCAGTGGCAACGCTGTCAATCCAATACACAGCATAACCACACAAGAGGTTTTATTATTTTATTTCTCTAAATGTAAATGATTTGTGCTAGCGGTAATGCTAACACAAATCAGAAGTTCCCCACTCTTTAGTCATCGCTTTAGTCATTTTTCGATTGATCCCATTTATCCAGGCTGAATTGGCCAATGTACCATTTATTAATGCAGATTTATTCCCCGATCCCATTTGCTGGAAATCTAACTCAGTGAGTGGGGATTTCCTGAGAAAACCAGTCACAACCAACCACTGGAAACTGACACGTAGCAGCATCTTTTCTTACTCAGCATTCTCCATGAAATCTTTTTTTCCCACATCCTCTTTAATATATGTGCTTTTGTTTATTTGGATTTGCCTTCATGGATTTCCACCTTTATTCAGATATAAGAGTTAACAAATTACCCCCCATTGTTGGTCTTGTGTACTTTTACTTTGGCTCTGGAAACTTCTGCCACCTTGAAACACCACTGGCACAATAGTATCTTACTGAAGGACATATAGGAGGGGGTAGTTATCAGATCAAAACTTTTTCCTGTCTTATTTCCTTATTATATTATTCAACTCAAGAAGAGGTGTTCTATTTTTCCATTGGGCCTCACTGTTCCCACAACTGCCTTGTTACTGGGACCAAAAGTCTTGGGCACTGCAGCTAATGATAGTGGGAAATGTTATAGAGTAGAGAAGTTCGCTCAAACCTGTCATTTACTTACTTAAGTAGATCGCAATAGGCAGTTCAACCCACCTGTTTATGCATGCATGGTTGTTGATGATGGCTGGCGGCACAGTTATGGCAAAATTATGGAAAACTGACGAGGCTGCTCCTTTTATTAACCCTATAACTGAAGTCTTTGTCTAATGGTTATCAAAAATGAATGACCGTGCCTGTTTGCCTTTTGTTTGGTCTCTCATGGTTCGTCACTTTGTAGTAAAAATCCTGGGATGGAGATGGTCAGTGAGTGATGAACACCAGTGATTTGATGAAAGGGTTTATCTAGATAACATCTTAGATCAACAGCATCCAGGGATGCTCCCTGCAGACACGCTGGAGAGCCTGCAGATAAAGTGTTTGCTCAGATTCATGTAAATGCCATGGTTGTCACACCCATGAGAAGGTTATCTCCCCCCAAGCTTTTTTTTCCCCCTTCTTTTTGTATTTAACTACAATATCAGATGGCTTGATCACACTGTCACCATGGTAACATGTAGTGTGAAGATGCCTCTGACGAGTTGTTTAATTTAAGCTCCTATTAGTTTGCTGATTTAAAGCTTCTGTTGTATGATTTTATATTGTTTTTATTGTGCCACATCTCTTTCAAATGATGTATTTTTAGTGGCTTGCTTAATTTAACTAATGACCTGGATTAGAAGAAATAGAGGCCAAAAATTACAGCATAAATCCTCTTTTTATAAAAGTGACGGAAGTGTTGCACTTCTTTTGTTCCCTTTGTCACCGTCTTGGTGCTGAATTGGTTCTAAAGGAGACATTGCTCGATAAGATAAGCTTTAAGTGAGACAGTAGGCAGTGTTTGGAACTTGTTTTGGTCCTGTTTTCTGCAGCTGACAGTCTCTTTTGTCATCTCTTCCAGGTCTTGTCAGGCTGTGCCATCATTGTTCGGGGCCAACCTCGAGGCGGCCCACCCCCAGAACGTCAGATCAATCTCAGTAACATTCGAGCTGGGGTCATGGCCCGCCGAGCAGCACAAGGCCAACCGGACACCAAGGACATCCCTGATGAAGTGAGCAGTTTTTACACCACTATGTCGGCACTAATTTCTATTTAAACTTGTCAAACAAAGCTAGTCGAAGAATCTTTGTGCGACTATGGAAATATATTATTTTTACTTTGTTCCTATGAGAAATAAACCACATCAACTGCCTGTGAGCCTTTAGGATGAGACTAATTTAATGTGAAATCCACTAAATTTATCTCTATTTGTCAGACACATCAACTGCTGCCTGTAATTTTGAGTGAAGCAGTCCAATATTTGCCGCTACCAAATCTGTTTATGTGAACATTATTGTGACTGTGGTTATTATAGCCGTTATAACTGTGTAAGATTTTATTAGGTTGTTATAAATGACCCATCCTTTCTGAAGTTACCTCACCAATACAAGTATAATCACATTACAGATCTAACTATTTCAACAAGTTTTATTTTGATTTGGCACATTTTAAGCTATTTTTGTTTAATTTTACCTTAATACAACTATAAATGTGTGGTTTTTAATCAAAGATCTTGCTTTTAATGCAGTGTTCCTCATTGCATGCGGCTCACTGACTCTTGACTTGCGGCTCGTGAAGCAGCCACTGGCTTTCTGAAAATGCTATCGAAACAAGTCATAATGATCCTCAACGGTGCAGTTCTCTCTACAAACAAGAGCTGCAGGCTGCTTGCAGAAACTTTGCTGTCCTAACGGCCCGAACTGACCCTGTCAGAGTTGCCAGTTTTGGCTGATTTCAGCTGCACCGAACTCTGCCAAAGAGCTGCTCCGTCGGTAGCTCCGTATATGTATTGAAAAAGAAACACCCACATTCTGGAGGCAGCATTGTATTTTCACCATATAATGTTGCATAAGAATGCTATTACTCCGTGCAATATTTAGGATAATGATTCCTGTTAAAAAGCTGAACGTTACTGACTTGGCAACGTAGCAGGATACGGAGCGTGGGAATGCTTTTTTGGGAGGGAGGGGGGGGGCTCTCCTCTTGTCTTAGTATGTTGAAATAACAGTGAGGATCACTGTTTTAGTGTAACAAAAAAGTCACATTCATTTCTTTTAAAACATGTCCAGAGCATGTCATCAAACACATCTGTGCTAGCTAGACTAGTGTGGTATCGGTTGTGGTATTGGTACACTTTTATTAATACCAAGTACGAGTACACAGGCTTGGTATTAAGCTGATACTGATACTGGTATCGGTGCATCCCTACTTCCATGTGAGGGTGTGATCTGTAAGTTTGAGTCAAAACACAAGAGTCAAATGTATTTTCACCACTGCAGCTTCCTGTATGTCCCATACTGACAGGACACAAGTCTCCTCTCTAAAAGCTGACTAAATAAATGAGAAAGCGTTACAAACAAGTGATAGTATCAGAATTTGAGAGCAGTTTTTATTAGACTCAGAGTATTTTATGAGAGACTCTGTCATGTGTTTAGAATCAAAATAATAAAAACAAGGTGTTAAAATAAAAGAAAAATAGTTCAGTGGTTGAGCATCTTGCTTAGAGTCTACAGCTCCTGGATGCAGGTGCTACATTTATACTTCCATCACATGATCAGATGCATCCCACCTGAAAAAAATGAGGTTACATAGTAAAACAGTTGCAGGAAAGAAAACAGTCCAGGGTGAAAAACAAGTTGAATCTTGAATTTAAGAATACAAAGAAACAAAAAAACCTAAACAGATTCTTCTCGAGCCCTTAGCTTCTGTTGATTAGTTTGTCCAAGCAAGATGTTGCTGCATTAAATTAAGTTAGAAACACGTCTGTGTTGGGGGATAAGGGAGAGGTGGGACGATGGCATCATCGCTTCATTAGGGATGCGCCTGGGTTGTAAACATGGAAAACGTACGTTTCACGTGGACAAAAGTCAATTATAAACAAATGGTTTAAAAAAAAAAAAAAAAACCAAAACATTGCAAAAGTGACAATTTCTAAACAATCTGAGATGATTTTCATTCTAAGAAAAACCATATTTTACAGAGAAGTGTGAAGACCAAAAGACTTGATGTTAATGTGTTTTAGAAAGACCAACAGGAAGAATCACTGCAGTGGAACAAAAAAAGTCATACATTATATTCCTGATTCTAGTTTTTGTAGAACACATTGGACTCTTTAGTGATATAAAACATAATTTTTTAGAAAAAAAAAAGCAGCATTCTCACCAAAAAGTTTAATATACACAGCTTTTCACACATAGCAAATATATGTAAACTCATGAGGGGACAAGTCTCTTTGTCAAATACACAACCTTAAAATATTTGCTACTGGTCTCTACTTTTCTACCACTAGTCTCCAAATCTATCAGCTTATCACGCTTTTTTCCTCTCTGTTTGCGTTGCGGTTAGTTTACACATGACCCGACTGTCATGTCACGACGCAAATTAATCGCCTGAGTTGCATGTGGTTGCATTACTATGTCTGGCGTTATTTCTGCGTGTCTCTGTTGTAGCCGTGGGCCTTCCAAGCCAGAGAATTCCTGAGGAAGAAACTGATTGGCAAAGAAGTGTGCTTTACTGTGGAAAACAAGACAGCTTTGGGCCGCGAGTATGGCATGGTCTACCTGGGGAAAGGTGATGATGAACTGACAATGAATAATGCTGACTGACTTGGGTAAAAGAAAGATGCCGGTGTGTTTGCTTGTGACTGAAATGTTTTGCTTCTGGCTTCTCGTAGACGCGACGGGGGAAAGCATCGCTGAGTCTTTGGTGAATGAAGGCCTCGCAACAGTCCGAAGGGATGGAATCAGAGGGAACAAGTAAGACTTTGCTTTGAAGACCATTTAAGCCTCCAAATGTTGCATCTGTAAAAGGAAATTTGTTTTTCTTTCTATCCCAGCAAGTCAAACCACAGGAGTTTTTAAACCCCAGTATGCCTCAGATGAAAAACACACTTCAGGGAGTTGTAATCATATTCATGCCCTGGTGGTGTACGATGCAACACAAACAGGAGGACATGAAAGGGGGTGGCATAGGTGCAGTTCCACAATCTGTTCTGCTTCACTCTGAATATATGTATATGTTTGCTTTTGAAAGGGGTTTTGCAAAAATGATCTTAATTATATCAATCTAGTCCAGAATTGTGATCAGTTATTGAAAATGACTGCCCTATTTTTGCACCACAAAGGACACTTAAAAGACTCATTTTTGCAAAAATTGGCGGTGTGCCTTTTAACCTGGAGTGCCTTATGTGTGCTAAATCCCAAAATCTGTAAAAATGTTGAAGCATCACCGTCTCTGTTGAGCCGTGACTCCATGCACGGCCATATCACCGCTACTGTGAGAAATCAAGTAAAGCAAAAAAAATTTCTTTCAAGTTTTTTTTTTTTTTTTTTTTAATAGCCTGCACCCAATACCACGGTGCGCCTTATGTATGACCTGAAAACAAAAATGGACTCCATAATTGAGGCTGCGACTTACAATGTAGTGCGCCTTGTGGTACTTCGGAAGCATCATGTGTTTAATGAATTAAGCCTCTGCAGACAAAGTGGTTTAAAATGTCTTAAAGATAAAATTTATCATTGTGGTGTGATCCACACTGATGATGCAACAGCTTGGCAGGGACTGAGCTAGCTTTTTAGGATGGGGTGGCGGTTCCCCCAAAAGAAAAGTAATGACACATTACAACCCAAAGCAAAAAAATTGAACATCATCAAAACAAAAATCTATGTTATCATCTTGATTGTCTGATTTTTGTAATTGTAGGGAGCCTGACAATTAGTCCTGCTGTAGTGGTAAATAATTATGATCGTAAAAATTATTTAAAAAGTAAGTTCATTTCAGAGTTAAACCTTTCCGTCGCACACGTCGACAGTGCAGTTGCATTATGTCAATTTTTGACCTTTAAAAAATACGTTTCTGACCAGAAAAATGTAAAAGGGCCTTATCAGAGGAAGAGATAAGAGTAAAATTCAGACTGACTTTTACTTGCTGAAGATAGTTCAGAGAACTGGTAGGATGCAAGATGGATGCCAAACTAGCTGCCATTGCTGTGCAGCTTCCCGCATGCGATTCTTAAAGTGAAACTCAGCCGTAACATCATATTCCATGTTGTGAAATGCAGTTTTTCATCCTCAGTGCGCTGCTGTGCAACGACAGCTACAGTAATTAACATAAATACTGTTACTGTGCCTTTAAAATTGAGACACAAAGGTCATCAAGTTATTTGGTGCTACTTCAGGGCTCTGTGTTCACTTCAACATAAACTGCAGTAAACACAGCAAAAAGGCCTGTCTTACCTTAAAACTGATAGTTAAATGTTGTAGTTTTATAAGCTAATAGGCATGACTGGTCAAGATGAACAATTAGATAAATGAGGTTATAAGATGTTCTTTAAATGTTAGGGCTTCATCAACTGAAAATCTACTTTATTTATCCATGAAAGGTTAAAAAAAAAAAGAAAAAAAAAAGACAACTCTAGTGAACAAAGAGTTCTGCTAAACTGTTTAAAGTGATCAATGTGTTGCTAACCAGGGAACAAAAAACAAAATGATTAGCTTAGCATCCGCTGCCATTTATAACATTTGACCTTTTCTTTTTTTTATCCAACTATAAGCACTGAATCTGGATTTAAACTAAATAAATGACTTGTCACTCAAGGTTGATTATTCCAAGCAAGAAGAGCCTGTATCCTATATGATAACGAGCATTTACAGGGATGTCAGCATTATGACACGAACCATTAGAAACCTGGTCTTTCCTACCTCTGGCTATTTAAGTAACCAGGTTCCTTATCATGTGTGTACGGTTGTATTTTAAGAGGCAGAGAATATTTGTAAAGCTGGATAAGTGATTACATGCCATGTTGTTCTGCTTTCTATCTGAGTCCTCCAGGCAGCACATGTGTTTTTCAGACATCCAGGTTTCTGAAAGCAGGGTGTGAAGTTTAGCTGTGCTACATGTTATGTGGTATTCCAACATCCAGTCATAACCACAACAAGGGTGCATGGAAATCCAGCTATTGTCGAGATACCTTTGTTTTATGACAGATTTTGTCTTTTCTTTATTGTTCCCACTGTGTCGACATGACAGACATCTTTATATAAAAGACTGAAATAATAAACATTTCCCCTCTAAAACGATTGGCTCAGTTTAGTTTAGTTTATTGGCCACCCCCGCCCCCCTCCCCCCTCCCTCTGCAGCCATCGTTCACCCACACTCAGTGAAGTCATTTTGGATGCAAAAAGCTTGTTAATTTGCAACTCGAGTTCATGTGAAGGGGATGGAAGGGAAATCTCCCTTGGCGGCATGACGTAAACTTGTGCTAGCTAAAGCTTATAGTGGAGCGACGCTGGGGAATCTGTGGGGAGATGCACTTAAATCCTGAACTAGCAGACTGCAGAGAATTGAGACTGAGCCGTGGTATCCCAAATGGTGGCAGCATGCCCCCGCTGCTATAACAACGTCCCTGTGAAACCCCTTCCTGCCTCATAGGCCCTACACTGTTATCCCCCTAAATACACACACTATGCTATGTGACAAAGTGCTGTGCACCCCCCTCCAGTGGCAGTATTTGCGCATAACACACATTATATGTAATTTGACTCATGCTGCTGCATTTGTATATTCCAACATGAGCAGAGATGATGTGAACATTTTGCCACTAATGACCCATTTAAAGCGTTCTGTGCAATGGCCCATAACAAGCACTAATGTAAATGATGCTTTAAGTGTAAGCTGGCATCATTTGGCCGAAGGGGAGGCCCATTACTCAGCGAGGACTCGGGGCCTTTGTTTTTTTTTTTTTTCCCCCAGTGCGCTTCCCTCCAATATCATAACTCCTCGTGACTTGCTGTGTTGATCACAGTAACTGTGATGTGATGATAATTATGGAGGAGATAATGATGATGGCTTCGGACAGTGCAGTTAAACATGTGTTCAGAAGCTGACTGCTGCTTGCTAACATGGACGGCCAGTTAAGAAACACCTTAACCAAGGGGGGGCAGTCTCTGGGAAACTAAGGTAGGGTGGTGTTGTGTAAATTTATTCATTTCATGGCACTACATTGGGAAAATGGTTTGATTTCTAGTCATTTTTCCTTGTAGTTTTATTAATTTTTTTTCTTTTTGTTAGATACAAGTTGGTTTGTTTCCCCTCCTGTTTGTGACATTGTCAAGATTTTTTCTGCTACAAAGTTATAAATGATTTTTTTCACTTGCATATTCATTATGTAACATCATGGCTTTTTGGTTCCATCCGTCCGTCCGTCCGTCCGTCCGTCCGTCCGTCCGTCCGTCCGTCCGTCCGTCCGTCCATCCATCCACCCAGGTTCAAATGCAGCAATCTCTTCGTTCCTTCTTTCCATCCTTCGTTCCTTCTTTCCTTCTTTACACCCTTCGTTCCTTCTTTCCTTCCTTCCATCCTTACACCCTTCGTTCGTTCCTTCCCTCCTTCCATCCTTACACCCTTCGTTCCTTCCTTCCATCCTTACACCCTTCGTTCATTCCTTCCCTCCTTCCATCCTTACACCCTTCGTTCATTCCTTCCATCCTTACACCCTTCGTTCCTTCCTTCCATCCTTACACCCTTTGTTCGTTCCTTCCTTCCTTCCATCCTTACACCCTTCGTTCGTTCCTTCCCTCCTTCCATCCTTACACCCTTCGTTCGTTCCTTCCATCCTCACACCCTTTGTTCGTTCCTTCCCTCCTTACACCCTTCGTTCCTTCCTTCCATCCTTACACCCTTCGTTCATTCCTTCCCTCCTTCCATCCTCACACCCTTTGTTCGTTCCTTCCATCCTTCCATCCTTACACCCTTCGTTCGTTCCTTCCCTCCTTCCATCCTTACACCCTTCGTTCATTCCTTCCCTCCTCACACCCTTTGTTTGTTCCTTCCCTCCTTCCCTCCTTACACCCTTCGTTTGTTACTTCCCTCCTTACACCCTTCGTTCATTTATTTCCTCCTTTCTTCCTTCCTTCCAGGTTCAGATGTAACAAATGCCTCTCTTTCTCCTGGTAGTGCTCCTGCACCATTCTGGAGTCTCAGAACCTTTTGTGATTTCCAGTAAAGCAGCCCACTGGTGTTCACACCAGTTTAACCAAAATGGGGGGGGGGGGGGGGGGGGGGGGGGGTACTTTTTCTGCATCTGCTTCCCACAAATGCTAATGTGGGGTACATAAAAATGTTTTGGATGACAACAGACATTCATGGGGTGAACAGTCATTTGGGCCGACTGGTAAATATCCATCCATCCACTGGTTGAGCCGTTCTGCTTAACTAAATCCACTGGGTAACACAACTTCCTACAACCTCTTCAGACAATACAGAGTATTTTCGACAGCTCAGCTGGGACCAACGCAGATGAAAGATGTCGCCTACCTGTGTGTTCATATGGAAGGGATTGGAAAGTTTTCTCTGTGACCTTTCGCTGTCTGTCTTGTTGCTTTTTTTTTTTTCCTGTCAATATCTGTTTTAAGTTGAAGCAGTGTGTTGGATGGAGGTGATGACCTAAAAAAAAAAGAACCTGATCTATTTGGAGACGGGGGATAAGTTCACTATCATCTGCCTCCACACATGAGGTTATTTCTTCTTTTTAAACCAGTCCCTGCTTCTGACTTGCTCTCCGTTTATTTTGTGACTTTCCAACGTCTGCTCTCCTTGATTGCATCCTTTAGTGCTCCTCATATCTTTTGTGGCTTTCTCTTCCTGTTTGGTGCTTGAGTTTTAAGTAGCTTAAACACTTCATACAGAAAGTCTTTGGGCCATTGTTGCTCAGTAAGCAAGAAACTGTTTCACCTCAATATGAGATGAGTTTCTAAATCTGTGGAGATGAGGGAACATTTTAGGCCAGAGTTGAGCATCTCAATTAGGAACACTGTTGGAAAAACCAGGCCGTGTGTGTGTGTGTGTGTGTGTGTGTGTGTTTATGCGCTTGGTATATTTTAATTACAAGCAAGTTTGTTGCATCTGCAAAGCCAACACACTTTTAAGCAGCATGACGTGAACACTTCTGTTTATGGTGTTTATTTATTTTTATGTAAAAAGCTCTTACAGCAACTGGGCAGCCATTTCTCCTTGCAGAAACAAAAGCCTGTTGGGCATTTACAGTAATGAATAATTGAAGTGGTACAAGGGGCCCTGGAAAAGCACGAGGCTGCACGATCTAGGGAGCCAGCGTGGTATCAGCTTTGGTGTTTGTAGCCAGCTGCGTGGCTGCTTTTGAAGAAGCTGTCAGACGCTGTTTCGGTCTCTCTACGTTTTGCTCAGATGCATTTTTTAAGCACTTAAAGTCTGTTCATTAGTGGCTGCTACAGATGCAACGGTGGGGTTTGTCTGAACGTCGCTTCATCTAATCGTTGGGATGCTTTTTAATCCAGACGGTTTCACAGCAGATTGAACATGTTGAGCCTAAAAAGGCAAGCGGGCGCATTTAAAAGCAAACTTGTATAGTTAAAGCAGCTTACAGCACTTGAACGCCTCATTTTAAAGGCTTTTTTTTATGCTAGGTCATTGCAGGATGCACCTGAAACCCACAGCTTCTGTGCAGCTGTGCTTTTTAAACTGTATTTTTAGTGTTCAAAGCTGGTAAGGATCTGCTTTTCAAGTCTGAAGATCAGGTTTTCCCCGCCGCAGATGTCAGCAGCCACCAGATGTCATGCCGCTTAACTACTTTGTTAAAATCAGTTTTGCACAGTTGCCATGCAGGTTAGGTTTTAGTTTCCTTCCTTAAAGCAAGGAATTAAATTAACATTAGACCTGATGGACTGCCACCCATGGTGTTGAGGAGTCATTCTGTGGCTGCCCGCAAGTACTTTGTAGAAGAGTTTCTGGAAACTTTGTGCCATTTCATACTTTGTTTTCAGAACTACATCATAAAAATCCTGGTTTATTACGACCGGTTCCCGCAGAAGCCTCGGAAACTCGAGGCTTATCCACTCCGTATGCACAAAGCGTCTTTTCCGTGTGTTTTCTGCTTGTTTATTGTCCGTTTTGTTTGTGTTTGCAGTCCAGATCAGGCCAGACTCTGTGATTTGGAGGACCAGGCAAAGGCTGCCAAGAAGGGCTTGTGGAGCGAGGGTGGCGGCACACACACCATCCGAGACATCAAGTACACGATAGAGAATCCCCGCAACTTTGTCGACTCCTTACACCAGAAACCCATTAACGGTAATGAGTTTTAGAGGGGCATGCATGCTGGCGTGCACACACACACACACACACACACACACACACACACACACACACACACACACACACACACACACACACACACACACACAGGGAGCGTGACACATAAAAGCACTCATTAAATAAGCATCTTTTTTTTTCCCCCTCACTCCATAAAAGAGAGTAATTAAAATGTTTTGCCCGAAATGTGTCCGTTTGGCTCCAGATATTTCGTTCCGCCTCCTTTCACCTGTGCGCTCCCGTCGTCTCATCCCTGACGTGCTGGAGGTGTAATGTGCCACTCCATTTATTTCCAGACCATTGCTGGGAACAGTGGCTCAGCTCATTTCACAAGCCCTAAATTGAATGGGGGAAATGAGCAAGGGGCGTCTCTTTTCACACTTTCATTCTCTTTCCATTCAGACATTCAGGGTTACTTTCACGTTCGATGCAATAATGCAGCTTGAGCTGTTAAGATGTGCATAAAGATGTGGCGGGTGGAAGCTGAAATATCCACTTTAAGCATCATATTCTCACCAGATACTATGTTTTCTACAGCCCATCTCGGATTACCATTAAGGTTTAGAACGCCGTTTCAGTAAAAGCTTACCTTTAATAGCTGTGGTAATGCTTATAGTATAGTCTTAAAGTCTGAATTGGTAGGAAATAACCAAAAGTCTATCCTGATTTTACATCTGAAAGCTTTTCAAAGAAAAAAAAAAAATTTCCCTCCTTGTATAAGAAGAATTGCAGTGTTTTGTTCATGGTGAAAATGGTGGAAATGACAAAACTATCCACAAAATGTTCTATCCACAGTCACAGAATAGTTTTTAATAAAGACTTGGATCTGAAATGAAACGCATCTGAAGCAGCGTCACAATTACAAACCAGTGGCCTTAGCAGTTTTTACTTTATCTCTCAGCTTTTTGTGAACATAACGTAACTTTTGTTGTTTAGAATTATTTCTGTGAGCAGAAACCAACATGAATTAATGCTGAATGGAAGGTGTGCATGTTCTGATGAAGGCAACGCTATACAGGAACCTACAGTGTCAGTTTATTTTAGCTGCTTCATACTGCAGGTCTTACGACGGAAGATTAGGGCCACAATGAGGGAAAAAAAACAATAGTGTCGGGTTATTATTTTTTCCTCTGCTTTACTAGAGAATAAAGTCGAAATGACAAGAATAAAGTAGAAATACAGTTTTTAGATGTAAGTCAAAATGTCGAGAATAAAAACGAAAAGACAGAGTGACCGCATGCCGTGTAGGCTACAACGTGTGTGCATGCAATTTCTTGATGTAAAAGTGAGTAGGTTACACACAAGGCGTGTTTTAAAGCTGTTCAAATTCATATTGAAAACTTGACTTTAATATCAGTTTAATATCAATTTCAACTTTATTCTTATAATTTCGACTTTATTCTTGAAACTGTTTCACCTTTATTCTGGTCATTTCGACTGTATTCTCTAGTGAAGCAGAGGAAAAAATAATAGTCTGACGCTATTTTTTTTTCTCATTGTGGCCCTAATACTCCGTCGTAGCAAGTCTTAATGCTGAATTTATTTTTTTTTTTTAAAGAGCTGTTTAAAAAAGAAACCCAAATGTTTTGCCATAAGGTTCCAGTGTGAACGAGCTACGGCCTGACGTGGCCGACATCTGCAGATAAAAACATGGCGTGGCATGCTGTTTAGAGTTGTTTTTAAAGTTTCTGTCCAATCAGAGACATATTGTCCCGTACCATGTCCCGCCTCTATCTCACTTCAGTGACGTAAAACGTTCGGACTGAGATCCTGTTAACAAAGATCAGATGTGTAACCCTTTTAGTACCACGAGTGACATTGATCTGGGTCGGATTTGTGCGGTGCAGGATCTAATAAATGCAACAGATATAGATCTCATACGAAGGGGAAAAAACAGCCGTTCACTGATGATTAGTTTATTTAATCCAGTCGTGATTTAAGTTTTTTTTTTAAGTGCCTTCAGCCTCTGTTAGCACATCGTGCTCTGCTTTCACTTCCTCACGTGCTTCTCTTTCCTCCCTGCAGCCATCATCGAGCACGTGCGTGACGGCAGCGTCGTTCGTGCCTTGTTGCTCCCAGACTACTACCTGGTCACTGTCATGCTGTCTGGTGTTAAGGTAACCGCTGCTCACTTTGCCGTACACTCGAACTTCTTACAGGTTTCCATATTTACCTTTTAGGATATGCTAAGTGTGTAAAATGAATACACACATGGCTGGTTGAAGTAAACATGGTCACTTTTGACAGCCTGCCCTTTCTCTTCACTCTCTTCCTTTAGTGTGTTTGTTCCAGCGGTGTCATATCTGCCACCAAATTCCCTCCCCATTAATCGCTTTCACCTTGCCCAGCTTTGCCAGTAGATCACTCAAGATAACTCATCTTTTTCAATCTCCTCCTTGAAGATATTTCATCCATCCATTACAAAAGCTTATGTCTGCAGTCAACAGGAGATTATGCAAACAAATGCAGCACAGTTGTATTAATTAAAAGGATATCAGGCGAAAAAGGAGACAAAATTTCCCCCACTTTGTTAGAAATGTTTAGCTTGTTGTTGGGATTTTTATGCATTTATGTTTGGGTTCTCCTTGTAGTGCCCCACGTTTAAGAGGGAAGCGGACGGGACAGAAACATCGGAGCCGTTTGCAGCAGAAGCCAAATTCTTCACTGAATCCCGTCTTCTGCAGCGAGACGTTCAGATCATTCTGGAGAGTTGCCCCAACCAGGTCATACTGGGGACCATCCTGCATCCGGTAAAAGCCAGATCCTCATAGAAGCGGTCGCAACAAGTCTTTTTGTCTGTCTTTTTTTTTTTTTTTTTTTTTTTTTAAATTGACTGTATTCACGTCCTTTTGTCGTAGAACGGGAACATTACAGAGCTCCTGCTGAAGGAAGGCTTCGCACGGTGCGTGGACTGGTCCATGGCTGTGTACACACAGGGAGCTGAGAAACTCCGAGCTGCTGAACGGTGTGTAATCATTGATGCATGTGAAGATGTGTAGCTGGATAAATAGCTTGTTGGTCTAAGTCATCAAATGGCATTGAGATGTAATGCAAGTAGGAAACGTAACAGGAAGTGTGAGACAGGTTTCAGCCAGACCTCAGGAGACTATAGGAACCAATTTCACAAAGTCTGAATGCAGCTGTTTTTGTCAAAGGAACCACGTGTAAAAAAAAAAAAAAAAAAATCATTAGGAAAAGACTAAAAACATGAAAAGGAACTGCATAAAGTATCCATCAGTTGATGTGAGGAGCTTTAAAATCTGTTTAAAATCTATATTTATAATCAGAAGGTCTGTTTTATTTTAGTAAAAGAACAGATTAATATTCATTGCTGCTCTACAGCAGCTGGTCTACACTTCTTTTCTCTTTTTTTTTTTTTTTTTTAATAAACATTTTGGGTTTAATCTGAAGTGATATTAATTCCAAAAAGTCACACAGTAATCTGAGTACTACTGCTGCTGTTGTCTGAGGCGTGTAATATTCCTTCCCTCCACGGTAGTTGGGAGGTTTCTGTTGCAACTTTTAAGTTCTTATGTATTCTGGACATCCTCGTAGTTTTGTCCGATCTCCGTCAACCTCCATCGTGCCCCATATACACACGTCATGCAGTATCAATGTGAACATCCAGATGTGTCTAAAATCAACAAATCAGCATTGCATATTACTTTCCCAGTGCATTTAAACAGAAGCTATTGCTAAATCTGGCATTTTAGATCACAGCAATCCTAAATAATTAAACAAATCCAGGAAGGACTGGATAAATTCCTTTGTCACTGGAATCTGGGATTTTTGAAAGAAGCGTGGATGGATATGACTACTTGATAAACCTGGTAAATCGAGCTGCAGGACACTTACAAGCTAGAAAAATATAAATAAAACTTCCATCTGGTTCACACCAACATATGTTTCATATTGCTTTATTTTCCTCACCTCTGAAATGAAAGAGTTCATATATTTTTCATTACATTTAAGCAAGCGTTACTTTGGACGAAGCATCTTTAGGTGTGGAATCTACTCACTTTACTGAACTTTGTCTGCGCCCTTTCTGTTCTGACTGAAGTTTTGTTTTTGTCCAGATCTGCTAAAGAGCGCAAGATCCGCATCTGGAAAGACTATGTGGCACCCACAGCCAACTTGGACCAGAAGGACAGGCAGTTTGTCGCCAAGGTGAGGCCTTCAAGGGACTTTTCTGAGTCTTGCTTTGGGTTTGAAGGGATTTCCTTTTCAGCCCTTTTGCCAGAATTTTTTTCTGTGTTGCTCAACTTGTTTCCACAGAAAGGTTTTATAGTTGAACATGAAAATAAAATAAAAACAGGCGTTTAATTCACTGCAAAAAGTTAAAAACCATTTGTTTTTCCAGCTTAACCTCGTAGATATCTGTTCTCCAGTTTCCTTTTAATTTTGTTTGTGATGTATATTTGACCAAACAACAAAAAATAAACAAATAACAAATAAAACAACATAAAATAACAGAAGTTTCATCATTTTCATTTGACCAGGTGTCGGCAGAAGCCAAGGCTTATTATACCATCTCTTCTCTCCAAATTTAAAGTACCAAATGTGTTGGAGATTCGTTTACAATTTATAATTAATATTTAAAAAAAAATTCAACCAAATTGTCATTATCAAAACATTCTACCTAACAAGAGGTAAGAAAATTATCAACCTATTAAATATTTTTCCATCACTATCTTCTTGAAAATGTTTTTAAACTGTAATATAGAAGTAGCTTTTTTAAGTCCTCGCAACAGCTGCTCCACAAAACAACCCCTTTATTAGATAAACAATGTTCCCTGAGCGTAGTTCTAACTATGGGTCTATCAAACAGAAATGTCCCCCTTAAGTTATATTTTGTTTCCCTCTCTGTAAACTTTACCTGCAGCAATTTTAAAATTTGATTGTGTTTAACTAGATACATAAATTTAGCAGTATACGAATCAACCAAGTCATAAAACTTCACAACTTTGGATTAAATAAACAATTGATGACTAGCCGGATGATAAGGTGCAATATTAATCAATCTAATAGCCTTGTTTTTGTAACCTAAAAAGTAGCTTAATGATAGTTTTGTTTGTATTTTCCCAAATTTTGAGAGCATATGTGAAGTATGGTGTGATGAGATCAACACAATAAATGCAAAGCATTTTTATTGAAGATATACTGCGGTTTGAAAAAGACTGCTGTGATTTTTTGATACTTTCTTTTGTATATTTTGTATATGTGCTTTCCATGTCAATTTACAGTCTTTTAGCTGCATGGAGGCGTCTCATCTTCTCTAGACACATCTTATTGGCACATTTGCAGCTCTTACTAAATGGAAAGCGAAACACTTTACAACCTTGAAGCAATCCCAGGCCAAACTTATGCTGGTATGTGCTCGCAGAAGCACAGAATGACTGTCGGAGAAATTGGTTTTGAGGGTTAACAGAGAAGTTTTTGACATGAAGAACCTTTTTATAAATGAAAAACCTAAAAAAAAAAACAAAAAAAAAACGGTGACATTCCTCGTTGTCAGCACATATTGGCTTAAACCAAAGCTTTGATCCATTTTGGTAAAAAAGCCTTACCTCGTCAGAATGAAATCACGTATTGTAGCTTCCAGGTTGTCACTAAAATGCAGTAAAGGAGCTGTAGCCTTAAAACATCAGCTGAAAATCTGCTCCCCCTCTGTGAACATTTTGATGACTCGAAGCCCAGGTGTCACTTTACTCAAATATATCAGATTTAAAGTTTCTTTTCTTTCATATCTTTTTTTTCTTCTTCTTCAAAGTTTGTCTTTTGTCTGTTTGCTCCCCCCCAGGCCCTAAACTTTAAAGACCCTGAAAAATTCATGGCTAGCCCGAGAGGTTACATAAAAGGTGTTGCTTTGGCAATCTGCTTACAGAATGAATTCCATAAACTGCACACACTGAAAATAGGCCCAAAAAAACTGTGTATACATTTTTTTTTCCTGAGTCAGAGGGAAGCGGCTAGAGAAAGGATAAAACATTTATATTATCAGCACCGAGGTGCTCTCAGATCTTCCCACCCCCATTTAAAAGCCATTGAATGTGGGCAGTTTGGAAGTGAGGAAACATTTTCAGGGGTGTGAATGAAATGAGGCACAGAGAAGAAACTAAGAGGGAGTTTGTCGAGAGAGGTTTTTCTTTTCTTTTATACATTTCTAAAAAGTTCTATGGCTGCTTTATTTATTTATTTATTTATTTATTTATTTATTATCTCTGTTGGAGACGTTTTTGCATCTTTTATCCCTTTATTTGTGCTGATCTGTGGGTTAGTTTCTTAAAGGATTACAGCCCAATCTGCAACTCTTGGGAAGCACATTGTCCACCTAGACTAGGGGTGCATTCACATTAGAATAGTCCGCTAGACTCGGTCCGATTGGCGACTCGGCTCAGCTGCAGGGGGGTGTATCCATTCAGACTGAGATTCACGCTGCACTAGGGCTGGGCGATATGTCCAAAATCTCATATCATGATTTAGCTAATTTTATATCCCCATATCGATATGTATATCGATATAAAATTGTTTGTGTAATTTTATGTGAGACAAAAGTTGTGTGTCAGATAGGGGTGGGAAAATCGAAAATCAGGATTTTTTTTGCTTCACAATTTTAAAACCGATTTTTTTGTTAAAAAAAAAAAATCGATTTTTTTTCTTTTTTTTTTTTTTTCCCCCAAACAAATAAAAATGCAGGGAAAAAATTGGTCTTTTTTTTTTTGGTTTTATTGATCTTTTTACTTGTCGTCTTGGGTATTAAAGAAGCAGAATGATGGTCTGGCTACTGTGTTGTTTTTTTCTATTTGAAATCAAGAAATATTACGAGCAAAAAATTAAGTTTTATACATTTATTTTGTTTTTAATCTACAAAAATCAGCAGTATCAAAGAATTGTGAGAATCGCAATTTAAATCGAATTGGCACCCAAAAAATCGGAGCTAGTCTGTTGTCGGTTCCACGTCGGTCTTTTTATATCCAAACCGCATCCAGACAGAAATTTCCCCTCTTTTATAAACAAGTTCATCAGTTTAGGTCGGCTGGTCATCTTCTAGTGAATTATCCTGCTCTGAAACATGTCTGCTACCGTCTTCTTCCATGTTTTTTATATTGCAGCGTGCCGTAAAGAGCATCTTGAGAAAAATACTGCAGTAAAGCACCTTATTGTGCCGTAAACGATAGCCTACTATGAAGTGATAAACATTTAATATCGTCTAAACAATACATTTCGTCATATCGCCCAGCCCTGTGCTGCACCTGTCAAACAGGCCAAACCTTTACAATAATATATTCCCATTCCAAACAAAGGTGGCGCCACAGTAGTATTTAGCAAAAGAGAGGACAAGATCCACACGAACAAAAAAATCTGTTGCTAGTTAAACATGGAGACCAAACTATCACTGGTTAGGGTTTTTTATTTTCTTATGTAAGTGTACTGCAGAAATACACTGCATCAATGACCACAGTATTAACAGACGAGGAATAGGATTCTTAATGCAATCGCTATGTAATTACCCACAATGCAACGCTATGTCGAATTCCAGAAGTGACTTTATTTTCGTAGTTTGCTTCCTGCATTTGGTTCGCTTGAAACGGGCTAAGACCTGCGTTTGTAGGCGGACTGAATCAGCTTCTTTGGTCTGAATCAGAATTTGTTTGGTGTATTCACATTCCCCCAAACGAAGCGGACTTTCCCAGCAAACGGACTCTGATTCGGGTCAAAAAAGGTCCAGAACAGTTTTCCAGAGCATGTGATCCTGATGGCTTGGGAAGTTCTCAGAAGGACGGAAGGTCTGTAGATGCAGCTGAAAGTCTTCAAGAGTGGCTGGAAAAAGTCCCAGTGACCCTGACAGGCGTAGGGTCACTCAGGCCTGTTCCTGCCCCTCTGAACTCGCCCCTGTGGCATCTGACAACAGCCAGTACCGCAGTGCACCAAGTCTCCCAGGGACACATCCATCCATCAGTCCCATCATCATATACTCCTCCCCTTCTCCTCATCCACTCCACTTTTCACTTCTTATTACCTGAGTGACGGATAAATGGAGAGGCACAACAGGTCCAATTCCCACAAGTCAATCCTGCTGACGTGTCTTCCTTTTTGACTGTCTGGACTCTCTCTCTTTTTCCTCTCCTCTCTGGGCTGGGCTCTCAAGAAGCAGATGTAGGCCATGTCCCAACAGTCCCCTCCCCCACCTACCCTTCCTTCTGCTCAGGTAATCATCGGCTTGTGAAATGATGGACAAAAAGTGACGTGGTGTAAATCCTTTTACTGGTTTCTCCTCGTAGGCCTCGAGCAAAACTTAAGTCAGCAAAAACACTGGAAACGAAAAGACTGAAGTAAAAGATGAGGAAGTGGCACTATATTCAAGGTCGGGCTGCTTTGAGAAATTAAAAAGTCACTTTTGGGGAAGATAATGAGAGGGTAAATTAGTTTGCACTCTAGTTGAAACCGGTGAACTGGAATGGCAATTAGTTGCGACTATAAATGATCCAGAATACTTTCCATATAGAGCAGTTCCTTTCTCTTCTCTTTTCTTTTCTTTTTTTTTTTTTTTAATCATGCCATCAGAAAACCTGACAAGTTCAGGAGGAATCGTGTCCTTTAGTGACAGCGATGAAACAATAACAAAGCCTGTGGTTAAAACCAACATGGATGCAAGTCGCCACACACTCCCAGTGGCACTGACTGATCCTGGCTACTGCAGATGTTATCCCATCCATTGACAGAGGGGGGCAGTATATCCCCACCTCTCCAACATCAGATTAGACTAGTGAGTCATGCTGCCAGCCTATCCGTCTTCTCTGCCTGCTTGCTCGACTCTCATGGAATCTACTTTCCCAAGACTTTTTTTTCCCTCTTTTTATTTTTTATTTTTATCTGTTGTCCATCTTTAAAGTTTTTATTTTGCCCCTGTGTCTCTGTTCCTGTGATATTTGCTGTGAGATTGGCTCGCTCCATCTTTCTGCTCCTCCTTCACGTCTCGCGTCTCTGCTTCTCCGGCTGATAATTAGCCAGAAAATGCACACTTCTTCTTCTTCTTCTTCAAAAAAAAAAAAATCTCTGCTCCTGCCACATTTTCTCTATTGCACTTTATTTACTTGGGCAGGGCCCAAAATGACCTTGTTACAGTGTGAAGTTGTGTAGGCTGGTGTGGTTTTTTTTTTTTTGTGTGTGTGTGTCTTTGTGCGAATGCATGCCCCCCCCCCCCCCCCCCCCCCCCCCCCCCCCCCCCCCCCCCCCCCCCCCATACTTACTCATTACACCTCTCCCCTTTCCCGTCTCTCTCCTGCCTGCTCCCTGTCTCTGTATCGCTCCCACTCAGCTCAGTGATTAGTGTATGATGTATTTTGGCTGCTGTTGTGGGCAGCCTATTTAGCATGTGGGTTGGTCTAATTTCTGTTCTCTGGTGGCAAATGCAAAGGCAGTTTGATTCGCTCTCATAGAGTAATGAATCTCCCTGTGAGCCCAGCACACCTGGATCCACGTCTGCAGCACGCACGCCGAAAGTTTCGACCTTTTCTCTAAATTTTCCTTGCTTTTTACAACCAAACTAAAACCTGCAAGGTCCAATTTATAGCTGATGCACTATTCAGGCCTGTGCAGCCTACATATACATGTGCATTTGTTGGATGCACATGCACCAGGCGATTGATTTCTCTGCATCTGCTTAAAGACTCATCCCCCCTGTCTTGTTACATGAGTGAACAAGGACACATCGGAGGATAGATATTTGGGTTGTGTTGCTAGTTTTTCACACAACTTTAATGCTCTTTGTGCATATTAGGCTAGTTTTGAGGTGTGTGTTATCTTTGGCTAAAACAGATGCCTTGGACATTAGAGCAGGTGCAGCCGAGACATCAGCTTAAAGGAGAGACATGGGAAGAAAACCAGAAAGTGAACGCATGTACTTGGGCTTGTAAAGGTCTCTGAACAAGTTGCTGCCAGCTGGTGTTGGGCTGAGGGTTGTGTAACCTCTGCCAGTCAATCTTCAATGGTGTTCCCCTCCCCCCAAATATTATTCTCTCACACTGTCTGCCTCCTCTACCTTCCCTCCTCCCTGCTTCCAGTCCCCCAGATAGCCAAATGTCCTCGCCCTGTCCTCCAAACCGTCTCTGGTCTGCTGGGATGCCTTACCTTGCTTACTTTACTCAGTCACTCAAGGATCTCTCTATCTTACCTCGCTCTCTCAGCCTTTTTACTCATGACAGCACACAGTCACCCTCTCTCTACCTTTTTGAATAGATCTCTTCCTCTTCATTTATTCTTTATCTGTTCCTTCACTTCCTTTTGCTTTCAGTCTGTCTGCTTGTTTGCTCACTTAAAGAAAAAAAAGCCCCCCCACCCCTCAGCCTTTGTGTTTCTCCATCCTGCACGGTTGTGCCAAACCCCAGAGGATTTTTACCGCAGTTTTAGCTCTTAAGTCGATTTCTGATTGAGATGAATGTTCTTTTTTTTTTTTCTCACTTTGGGTTCATCTGATTCCATTCTGCTCTTTTCTCCCTGCAGGTGATGCAGGTGATCAACGCTGACGCCATGGTGGTCAAGCTCAACTCTGGCGAATACAAAACCATCCACCTGTCCAGCATTCGCCCCCCAAGGGTTGAAGGAGAGGTATAAACTATTCTATTTTTATATGTGTGTGTGTGTGTGTGTGTGTGTGTGTGTGTGTGTGTGTGTGTGTGTGTGTGTGTGTGTGTGTGTGTGTGTGTGTGTGTGTGTGCCGCTTCACACATAGTGAAAGTGAGTGCTGCCAGCTGATTCCAACATCCTGAGGAAAAACTCCTGATAGATGTTAATTATTTAAAAAAAAAGACAAAGTTAGCTGATGGTGCAAGTCCCTGATTTCCTTCATAGCTTTCAAACAGTGTGGGAATAATTCTTGCCACTTGGTGGTGCCCTTGCAGTTGGGGCACATGCAAACGCAGTGAAACACTTGCACACACCCTGTAGTTGCAGCACTGCAGAGAGCAAGGCAGATCGATTTTTCTCTTCCCCCTCTCCGCTTTCTCCACCATGCTCATCGTCTTTCCCTAGAATCACTTCCAGACTGCAAAAACACACAGATACACGCTCATACACAGTTACCTTGTGACACCGGGGGGGACTGTGTATTTGTTGACACAATGGACTGATTCTGGAGGGCTGTGAACCTGGACACAGATGTCCACTGCGATGGATGTCTCCTCATCCGTCTTTTCTTCTTCTGCTCTCATCATGAGGGAATCTCTTAGTTGTAATTAAGCCTCCGCCATCAGTTTACAGGAAAACCTTTTCATCCCTCGTTCCCATAACAGCTGATGCTCTGTTTACTCCTCTGTTCATTAATAAACAAGTCGTGTGTGACGTTCCCTTGTTTGGAAGTTACGAGACAAAGGGGGAGTGGCGTTCCTGTCAAGGCAGCAGTTGTAAAAGTCTGCTTTCATAACGTCTCCAATAATCTCTTTTCTTTTTTTAATCTATTTTGTTTTTGTTTTTATTGAGTCATTCTTTGTTTATGTTTTTGTTCTTCGTATTTATTCGTTTCAGTTTTATTTTTTATTGTTGCCAGTTTGTGGGGCCCCCCCCCCCTCGCTCTGTCTCTCTCTTTCCTGGCATTGTTTGTGTCTCTCATCATTAAGGCACCACTTTGTGCTTTCTCCTCTGATCTCTCCTCTCTCTCCCCTTCACTGTCGCTTCCTGCCATCCTCTCCCTCGGGGTGTGCACACTGGTCAGATTGTTGACCTGCGCCAATGCCCTTTGTGTGCTTTAATTCTCCTTAGCGCTCTGTGCTTGTAACAAGCTCGTGGGCAGAAACATCTCTCCATCGTCTCATTCGGTCCTTGTGCTCCCAACTCTCTCTCCCAGCTGTCCTGTTCCTTTTTTTTTTTTTTTTTTCTCTCCCCAGCCTTATCCCGATTTAGTTTCCCACTTTCCTCTCATCCATTTTTATCCATTCTCCTTCTCTCAGAGCTGCTCTTTATTCTGTCTGTCACTCTCTTTGCCTGCGCCAGATGCTTCGACAGTATGCGTTTTGTGCTTCATTACACTGTCGTATGTTACTGGGAGCTTGGGAGAGAGAGCCCAGATGTGTATGCTTGTGTGTGTGTGTTGTATTGGTACAACAATGGTGCAGTTAGGTGTTGTTACAATTGCTCCTCATTCATATTTAAAAGTGTTGTTGCAAGTTAAATTCTTATGCAAATACTTACATTTTGCCTGAGTTGTGGTGCAACTAGAGTCGATGATTGATTAGATAACTATTTATATAATGATAAACCCTTTGGATAAACTATAGGAGGACTTCAGATTGTATGTTTGTATGATCGCAGATGGGACTCCGTGTTTGATTCGTAGAGCTGGTGCTGCACATGCATTTTGCAGCATTTAGTGCTTTTAATAAGAGCTCTTCATGCTTTTTGCTGCTGCTGTTGCTGCTTTTCTGTTAGTTATTTCTGTCTGTGAGCTAAAGAGCTGCCTGCCTGTCTGAATGCTGTTGGCTCAGCTCTGAGTGTTGTCGCTATGGCAGCAGTGCAGAGTTATTAAAGGTTAGCAGATGAGTCCTTTTTAACTTTTTTTTTTTTTTTTTTTTTTTTTTTTTTTTAAAGGTGTGTCTGGGAGGGTCTACTGTGCAAAATATATATTTTTTTTTTCTTTTTTCTTTAAAGTATTCATTCTTTCTACTTTAATTTAGCAGCTGAGCTTTTGTCTGAACACTAAATTATGGAAGTGAGATGTTGCTTGATGCTAGCAGGGGGGCCTTAATTTCATGCCCTGTCCAGACACCTTTACAGATGCAGATGTAATAGTCCCACTTTGGTTATTGGAAGCCGTTGTGGACAGTGTAATTTCCCCTTTATTACCGTTGCGCCACCACTTTTCATAGCCTGTAAAATGATTGTGAAGCACCTCCAAATCATCTGCGAATGTGTTTGTAAAGACGAAGCACTTAATCGGCCACGGTCAAACAAGCCGAGGGTGGGATATCTGAGGACTGGAAGAGCTGGGTATTTTTGAGTTTCTGACCAAGCGCGAGCGATGCTTATCTTAAGGTCAAGGCAAGGGGAGGCCGCAGCAGGTATCTGTAAGCCAGAGGCGCTACACGCTCTGACATCATGTTGGCTAACGTTGTCACGAGTCAAGTGCCCTCTTGCTTATAGTGTAGCAGACAGACAGACTTCGCTGTTGCTTGAAGCGCAGCTTCCACACACATGCACATGCAGACATGCTTGGTTAAGCTGCATTAGCCTATGTCAGGAAACATCTTGGAAATTGGCGTCAGAGCGTGCACAAACATGAATTACACCGACATGTGCTATTCAGTTTTGTTTATAGACATCCTCAATGCGCGCGCACGACACACACACACACACACACACACACACGCTGCGGTTTAATACGTGAAAATAAGTCTTTAGATATGTTTGTGGTGTGTACATGAGTGTAAGTTGCATTATCTGGATGTCCTTTAGGGTTTTTTTTTTTTTTTTGTGCCAGTTGTCATTATTATCTGTCTGTTGGGATGTGTATGTGCTCTGTTAGGCTACATATTCTGCAAGCAAGTCCATTTATGTTTCTGTGTGTGTGTGTGTGTGTGTGTGTGTGTGTGTGTGTGTGTGTGTGTCTGTGTGTGTGTGTGTGTGTGTGTGTGTGTGGGTGTGTCAGGGTGTGTGTGCTGTTCAGTAGTACGGAGGCCAGATGCGATGTACCAGTGCACTGATGAACTGTGACAGGTCCTGCCATGCCCCTCTCCTCTTCCCGTCTCCTCTGGTTCCTTTTAGTCTCCCAACGCCACATCCCCCTCCCCCCTCTCCCCCTCTCATGACTATACTAATTGTGCTCAGACTGACAGATTAGTGGACCAATGGTGTGCGCCTACAGGAAACCCTGGGACACAAGTGTCCTTACTTGCTCTCAGCCCGCCCCCCCCCCCCCCCCCCCCCCCACGCTGTAGTATATCTTCAGATGTGAGATATTTTTGAGCTTGGGAGTTGCAGTCAGCTTTTTCTTTAGACTCCCTCCCCTCCTCTCTCTTTCCCATTTTGCTCTCCTTCTCAATTTTCTCACATGTGCAGCAGGACGAGCCCGTTGTAAACACGAGTCGGGAGAGACGTGCATGCCTCTGAGTGACTCACTGTTACACCCACTCACTCACACTCATTGTGTTTGGATGCATTTTGTGTGTATCTGCTGTAATTATGCATGCTTTGCATCTCAAGTGTGTGTGTGTGTGTGTGTGTGTGTGTGTTTGCTGTAATGTATGTGGTTTGAGTAGGGTGCTGATGGAGCACATAGGGCAGTCAACTTACTCTTATATGAGGCAATTCAGTGACGATGGCTCATCCAGGTGCTTCGTCACACAGCTCTGCCTACTCGTCCAGCCTCTCTACTCTCCGTACGTCTTGTTTGTGGATAATTTAATCAGTCAATACATCTCTTCTGTTTGTCATCGACAGCATAAACTATCATCGACTTCCGTTGTCTCTCCAGCTTAATGTCTTCAGAATACAAAGAAATCTTCATCATAGTCGAAATAGGATGGAAGTGCCACCAAATCAAAGAATAAAATGGACAATTTGGTTCATTTCACAAGAAAAAACACTTACATTAGGGTACCAAATGTTTAATATTTATGTATTAACTGGCTGCAGTTTGGTTAGCTGTGTTGGCACTTTTCCTTGATTCAGTGTCAACACAGCAGCATTAATGAGCTGTCATGTCATCGCTCCTGAAACAAAATGTTCCTTTATCAGATGGAAGTGCAGCTATGAACTGGACTCAAGTTATTCTTTTTTTTTTTTGTTGTTGTTTTTTTTTTTTTTTTTTTTTTCTCCCCCAGTTTGTCAAGAACCGAGCTTCAATTATTTGCATTTTACATGTTTTGCGGTTTGCGTGTCATCATGAAGTTATACTGGGGAAGGTTTCAGTCTGCCAGCAAGCTTTACCAGAATGTTCCACATCATTCTGACTGCTGTAGCGCCGCAGCAAATGACGGCGTACTGGCACGGCTGAAAGCGTTCTACGGATATGAACGGATGCTGCAGCTGCAGCTTCAAAATTATTTAAAAATAAATGTTTCTTTTTTTCATTTCTCTTTTGAGTAAGTCTGGATTTTTAATCTCTTGAGAAATTTGAAGAGAATGTCTAATATCTAACGTGAACACCAATTAATTTACATATATGTTATTATTAATGTATTAATTTGATATATTAAAATATTTTCATTTGATCATAATTATTATTTGTCTATTAGAATTTTATGTTTTTTTTGTTTTTTTTTTACCTCCTCAGGCATGCTTGTAAGTAGAGTGATAGTCTGGTAGATGCATTTACATTGCCAGGGCAGCTTAATGGAAATAAATCTCTGTGGATGTAATATTACTTGTGAGACGCGAGCAACAACCTCAGACAATCCGCTGCTATGGTTGTGTTTTAAAAAAAAAGAAAAAAAGAAAAAAGAGCATATGTCCTTTGTAAGGAAAACAAAGCGGAGAATCATCAGGAGCACCTAAAGGAAGTCAAAAAAACCATAAAGACCACCATTAACAAATACATAAACACAACTGTAGCTGCTGGCGTTTAAGCCTTCGTGACATGAGTTGCTGTAAGCATGTGTGTGATTGTGCAGAATAAGTTTGCTTGTGCAATCATCATAAACGTTTTAAAAAATCTTCATAATGAACAGAATAAGCGCTGCTGACCGTGACGGAACAGAAGCATTCCTTTACCACTCAATATGTCATTTTCTTGGAGCAAAAGGAGGCTCTGAAGTTTTCAGCTCATGTAAACGAAGTCTACCTTTAGGCTCGACGTCGGCTGGCAGATCTACACATACAGGCGTCTCCAAGGAAACCGACAGCTTACCGTCTTAACTACAGACAACTGCTGAAGCTGGCATTTTAGTTCCAGAGGAAGAAGCTCTAATCTGCACCGCGCTGTTCAGCTGGCTTTCATAGTTTCACCACTAGCTTGACTTGAATCTTGTTGGGTATTTAGTTTGATCATTTATCCAGCTTTTCCTATAGTATTGATTAAATTTAGCATTGAAGAAACTGGAACCTCCTGCCAAAAGAACAAATTAGTGCAGTTTGTTGTTTTAGTTGTTGTACTTTGAAATGCAACTTTGGAAAACAAATTAGACTAATAACATAATATTCCTAAACAAATCAGGAAATTTGACTAGAACGATCTGACACAGCGCCGTCTTTCGCCTTTTGGCTTTCTTCTCTGATTGGGTTTCCTCGTCGTCTCCTCTTCGCTGCTGTCCCTGTCCTCCAAATCTTTTGTTGAGCATCGTGTCTGTGTCGAGCATCCCTCAAGCCCGACAAGACATGTTTTGACCTCGAGGTTGGGAGCACGAAGACAACAGAGGACGGTTGCCCATCTCATGATTCACTAGTGCAGATTGGCTGGATGAGGCAGATTGGTAGCCAGTATCTCTCAACACTACTGGATGGATATTTTTGGCCCCACAGCTGTGGTTGGTCGTCTGTGTTGAAAATACAAGGGACTTGGCTTACTCTTTTTGTGTGAGCGCATGAAAGGACAATATGCAAATTCTCCATCAGTATTGGTGTATGAACAGCATGGGATGATACAGATGTTGGAGAAATGTTCAATCCAAACCAACTTTATTTATAAAAGCACTTTCTGACAGGAATGCTGAGCAAAGCGCTGAACATAAAATAACTAAAATATTAAAACATTAAAAATGAACAATAAAAGGATCAAATAAAACCAGTTAAAACAAAACAATACAATAAAAACAATACAAGCAATGAAGGCAAACTCATAAATGGGTAAAACGCCAATAAAAAGTGGGTGGGTCTTAAGAAGGGATTTTACTGGACAGCGAAGGAGCCTGTCTGACCTGCAGCAGCAGAAAGTTCCACAGCTCTGGTCCCGCCACAGAAAAGGTCCTGTCTCCTCTGTGCTTCCTCCACATCCTCGAGACCCTCCGGGAATAGCCGATCTCACGACTGTAGAAGCTCAGATAGGTGTGGCAAGACAAGGTCATTCAAAAACTTAAAAACAAATAAAAGGATTTAAAAAATAATCTGAACAAGAATCACATGTAAAAGAATGCATGTGGTCTCTATATTTTTTATGTATATTATCATTTTGGTTTGATGCTGTTGAATCCTTGATCACTAAATGCATTGGTGGAGATGATGTATTCTTGCAGCCGTACAAGTTTCTAAACTTGTTGCTTTAAAAAAACCATCAGATTGCTTTGGTTTCGCCGTTTAGCACTGCATTTTACAGAAGTGTAAAACCAACACTTGATGTACTTTAAAAAACCCTTGGTGAAAACATGCCCCGCCTACTTGTCCAGGGTGTACCCCGCCTCCCGCTTAATAGTGTTGGCATAGGCTCCACCCCTCCCCTGCAACTCTGAATGAAAATGAGCGGGGATGGATGGATTTGGGTTACTGTTGGCTTTCCTGTTCCCATTTCCACAAACCTATTAGCAACTTGTCAAATAAGAAAAAAAAAAAAAAAGTCAGATACCACATCAAAGTGTGCCCAGTTGCTGTGTTTAGTCCACAGTGTCCGCTGCTCTCAGCTACCTATTCAGACAGTGTAAACAACCCGCTTAGAAGACACTGTGCTGGATCAGCTTTTTTTTGTCCTTATTTTATGCATATATTTACATTTGCATGTTAGCTTATATTAGAGAACACTTATGAGAGGCCTCTCATAAGTGGCCGGGCAATAAATGGGTCAGGCTTTAAATAGAAATTAGTGTGACTGTTGTTTTTGTAAGCGCTAGACTGCAGTACCATCGAGCCCACATCACTTCCCACCTGAAATTACATGTAAGCAGGATTAATTTTGGTAAAGGTCACATAAAAATGTTTAATGTTGCTCAATAAAACGTGTGCAGATTAGCTAAAACTGTAGGGCAAGTGTGTCCATGTCATTTTAGCCTGTAAAAAATGCACAACATTGTTCAAAAAGAAACAAAAAAACAAAAAGGCTTTAAACGTAGCTCCAGAGCCACATTTTAACCTCTTGGATTTCTGCTGCTTGCCATTAATACGGTGAGAACCAAACATGTCAGCAGTACACCTGAGCATCCTAATCCTGCGCGGGGTTAATAGGATACAACTAGCAGTTAAATAGAATCCAGTAAAATTGTTATTGAATAAATGTCATCATGGTCCAGTCTTTTCATTCTTTAATCAGCCTATTTTTTTTTTTTTTAGTTATTTTTTTTATTTTAATGGATGAGAGGAGATGAAGCTGAATTAAACTGCATCTGTTTGCTGTCGCTATTGCAGAATGAAAGATGAAACATTATTGGAGGAGTGATGAATGGTGGAATGCAAGCCACTTTAAGTAATATTAATCAACTTTCTTGTCTTAGATCTCGTTTTGATTGCCCTGCGGCTAAAAAAAAATACCCTTCACAACTTTATTTAAAAAAATTTTTTTTTTTTTCCCAGCCTGCAACATCATGTAACAGCTACGTCTTGCGTTCAGGCAAAATATCTCAAACTGGCAGCTGGATATCAACTGACTGGCTGAGATAAGAGTCAACATCAGACTGACTTTTACTGGCTCGAGAGAACTCAGAGAAGAGACAGGAAGCAAGACAGATATTAAATGACCTTTTGATAGGGGGCGCTAAATTTAAGAAAATCTGCCAAATTTCAGCTATGTTGCTTTAATAATAATATTTGACCTGTTGTGTGTTCTGTATTACAACATTTGGATTTTGTACAATCTACTTTATATTCTGTTTTCACTGCAGGACATGTGTGCTCGCTCCGTCTCCTCACCACACCAACCCTCTGAAGCTATTTAATGTTTATGCATGCCCATTTGACTCGACTTAGGCAAACAAAAGTTAATGTTGGCTGTTTGTCTAAGACTCCCAGTGCACCGCTTTATCAAAAAGTAATGTCCTCTTTGTGCGGAGCAATATCGCACAGCAACGCATTTTGTTTTCTCAAATGAAAAGTTGCATACAGAAACATCCTTTCACCCAGCAAAATGCACAACCAAGGCCTCCTACTGTATGATTCTTCAATACCACAGCTAAATATTAGAAAATATGACATGCTCCTGAGTCATGATTTCACTTTTGATGTTCCAGAAACTGAAAATGCTTCCAGCAGTAGCATCCACACATTTGCCGCTTAGAGCCTGCAGTCCTGCGACACTGTACAATCCAGCATGCACCATGCCTCTGCAGTAGTCAGAGATGATTCCTAAGCTTTAGTGGGTAATATGGAATGAAGGGAATTCACCCCAAATAGAACAAAACTCCCCCTGAGGATAGTGAGTGCAAACTGTTGTTATTGGGTTACGGCTGAGACATAGAAGTGACTCGCTCCTCTATCTGTTAACCATACTGCAGCTGCAAAATAACAGTTTATAGATGATGTACACAAAGTTTGTCTGGCCGGAGTAATTTGATGCTGATGCTGTCAGTTCCATCTCCGGACCGAAGCCGAAATCAACTCCGTAGTCAAATAATTAGACTCGCCACAGTGTTTTTCCACATAGGCATCAGTGTGGAACAGCCTTGGCAGGGAGGGATGCTTATTTTCACATAGTTTGTGCTTTCACACTTTAGTACAATTTATTGTCTCATTGAGCAGCACAGCAGCTGATGTAGTCCAGGTCTCTGCTGAAAAGGGATTTCTGATTTTTTTTTTTTTTTTTCCCCTTTAACAAACCTCTTGGCGATCAGGTTTTGTTTTTAATATGGCTTTTATCTCTTTCTAGTTTTGCCACATCTCTAAAAGATGCATTATTAGTACATTTGTCTGCCTCTAAACTCCTTGCGCCTAATTGGCCTAGAGAGCCGAGATTTAAATTCTTTGCTCATAGTGACACGAGTTCCTTTCTGCCATAAAACGGCTCATTATTACACCCCACATTTTTTCCCCCCTGCTTTTCCAAGTAGAGATTATTCTGTTTCGTTCTCTGTCTATAGTCCCAATGGAGTTTTGACATAATTCTAGGGGCGTAAACCACAAGTTTGACAATGCGATATTTAGTAGAAAACTGTTCTGCCATGATGCAGTTTTAATCAGAAGCCAGCAATCAGTTTGAGGCGAGATTACCTGCTAATCAAACACAATAATTTACATTCATATGTGATGCGAAGAACGCCAACATTAGTTTAAAATACCTAAATATTTGATCAGAAATGATCTGTTCCATATTCTGGATGTTGAGCCTTAAAATGTTTGCATGATGTAAATGGAGTGTTTAACACCTTAATGCTACATAACCAGATCACATTCATGCAGCACTTCTGTGGATTTATAGTCAGTGCTTTAACACTGCTTTTATACTCCGATGGACACATCGGAGGCAATGTGGGCTTCCAAGGGCACTTTGACATGTAGTCAGGGGGGGCAGTAATTAATCCACTGACGCTTTGGCGGATAGACGGCTGTTCTTAAAGGGGGAGAATGCTAGAGCTGAACAATATATCGTTTTGGCGTCGTCATTGCAATGCACATGTGTCCAGTAGTCACATCGCAGTGACTGCAGGACTGTACACAATGTTGGAGGCAAATGAACTCAGCGTGTTCATTAGTCCATCTACGACCTGTATACGCGGATTGGTTGCGCGTCCATCTTTGTTTATAGCTGCTCCAACGTAGGCAGCCATAAATGAAACATGATAGAAGGAAACATTTTCTCAGGACCGAACGGAATACAAGCGATCTTTTACCCCATTTTAAACTTGTATGTCAAAAAATATCAGCTTCATGTTAGATGTTTGAGTGTAAAGTGATTACTTTTTATAGTTTATCACAGAAATAGTGGTCAAATCAGCTGATGTGCTTTACTTTTTATTTCAGGTTTGATTTTTGGGTGCAATCTTTTAATATAGAGGTAACCTATAATTACCTGATGACGTGGGTAACATGGGTAGGAAAACCATGTTTTTTTTTAAATGTTGTATGTAAAGGTAAACAATTTGACAGCCTGTTGAGTGTCAGACCCCTAAGAGTGAGGTCCACAGTTTAGGCCAAAAAGAAAGAATTCAGCCATCTTACCCCGACAGCTCCAACTGTTTCACTGTAATTCCACTGATGGTGTGTGTGTGAGAGGATAAGAACGATGATAACCTATTTAAATCAAAGTTAATTACACCAGTCCTCCTACATTACAGAACTTATATTCAAAATACCAGCAGGACATATTTCTGCCACAGAAATGCTGCTTTCGGACTCATTTGTTCTACACCAGTCAAGTTTGGCGTGTAATAAATCTGGAAAACCTTAATTGAGCCATAAAATTATAGGCATCTTGACACATCCTTTTCTTCCCATGTGTCTTCACTCCACATCCATCTGGCCAGCTGTGTGCCACACCTGGCAGCTCCGAACAATTGGGGAGTCATTAAAAATGAATGAAAACCATTGAAAAGAGCCACAAATGAGGAATTAATCCAAACCCGTGCGTTCATTTTAGACTATTACTTACTGTTTTGTGCGACAGATAATGACGTTGCTTATAGAAAGCGAGTGGGAGGGGCAGGGGTGGAGAGCACGACGGCGTTGTCATTCATAGCCTTCTTCCTCTTGTTGGCGCCTGTCGTTTCTTTTCTCACTGCATCGTCATTTGCAGAAGTATTATTTTAATTTTTATCACGCGCCAACAAAAAGCCACCTTTCACTTTGTGTATTTGTGCACGTGTCTGTGCACTGGGGGAGCAACACAAAACCTCAGCCTCCTTTTGAAAATGCAAATAGGTTCTATTTGTGGTGTCCTGTCAGACCGGGAGACCGTATTCAGGGAAATTTTTGTGTTTGTGTGCGCCGTGTGGCTACATCTGTTTATGCATCATGTATATGAATGGAGTTCCAGCTTCCCTTTGTGCATCTGTTTAAGCAACGTGTCTTTCCATTTGCTGTCTGCTTCTGTGTGTCATTGATAACTGTGTATTTTGATATTTATTGTGTATTATGTCAGTATTGACAGAAGGGTCCCTGTGTTAGCACAATGATTCATTTAAATACCAAAATATTTCATTCAGTCATGTGTCCAGTCGCTGCTGAAGGACTGAACTGGAGGTTAATGCAGGTGCAAACCAGCTGAAAGCGAGAGTGTTTGTATATCTGTGTTTGGCTCGTTTTTCCACAGATGTGCAGCAAATATGTTTAGCCACAAATGTCTGAAAGTGCATTGCGAATAACCTTCTCCCTCTCCCTTTTTTCCTGATTTCTCCGTCCTTCCTCTTCCCCACGTTGCCCTCATTTCCTCCATCTGTATTTAGGAGAAGAACAAGGACAAAGACAAACGATTCCGTCCTCTTTACGACATCCCCTACATGTTCGAGGCCCGCGAGTTCCTGAGGAAGAAACTCATCGGTAAAAAGGTAAGGGCCATCTGAGTCTAATCTGCGTCTGGATAAAAATACCTCGGCTGGCTGTGAAAGCGCTCTCCTACACTTCTTCCCTTCACTGACAGCCAAATGCATTTCTCAGCTGGATATCTGTTTCCTTTTTTTGTCTCAGTGTGAATACCAAGCACTTTTGGTAATGCCCTGGGGCTTGGTGCTGGCCCGGACGCACCCTTTAAACAAGCAGTGTTGATTTCCCCCTCTTGTGTCTATTGATCCAGTGGATCAGTACACTTGGGTTGGCGGGGGCCTTTGATTTACTCACATGTGACCCAGCGGAGGCCAGCGCTGAGCTAAACAGCTATCCAGATGCTCCTTTGGGGGGCTTCAGCATTGCGTTTGTGTTGAATTTGTATAGATCAGCTAATGATTGGAAGCTGACTGTATTGGATAACTTGGATTAGGTTTGAAAAACTTTTAATTACAAGTGTTGAAGGTGGTTATAAGCTCTTAGCAAGCATTAGGTAAAGTTTGGGCCCTTGTACCCTTCTGTACATGGGTAAATAATACTTCAGCAAAAGTACGGTGGCGAGGATTTTTTCTTCCAGCAGTGGCAACATTGTGGGCTTCTCTGCCCTGGCTAAACGATAGTTTGGTTTTGCCAGATAGTTAGCACCTGCTACATGAAGAGGGACCACATCATAATGAGAACATGATGGAATAGGTTGCAGAAATAGTCCCAAAAACGTAGTCGCAATTGCAGATTGAAGGACCGAAAATGATACATTCAGGATTACAATTGGCACGAATGGAACGAATATAGTCATAACAAACCAAATGTACTGAGTGTACACCCTCACAGTTGATGCGGCAAACATTCCTCTTGCACGCTTTTGTAATTGTAAAGCTCCGTTTGGAAATGGAGAAAAAAAAAAAAACCCCAAGCCTGTTAAACACAAAAACATGCACCCACTCAAAGCCAAAAGCCAGGAGAGTTCCTTCTAGCGTTGTGGATGGGAGTAAGATTCATATCCCTGTCTCTGCCTCTCATCACAGTCATTTTAATCATCCTCATTAATGTTTTTTTAATGGCATAAAATTCTGCCTGAAGCTGGCTTTCGACAAGTGAAGCGGGAATAATGATTCTGCTGTATATTTGTGATGTTTGTGTTTTGAAATGAGTTCATGCGTAATGGGAATACGGAAGCTTGGCCACGCTTAGGTGTGAAAAGATGCAGCCGTAGTTTAAAAGTGTGTGTGTTTGTTCATTGTATAACTGTAAAGACTTGTAAGTAGCATTTTATGTCCAAATGGAAGCATAGAGGCTTGGATTTGCATGGCATATAAATGGACTACAGTTCTTTATTGTTTTATTATTCAATTGAAATGGCGCTATAATTTATCAATTAATCAGATAAGCTTTCTCCCTTTTCTTTGAAGATCTTGTGACTGAAATGCACCAGATTAACTGTACATAAGTCAGTAACACTTAAATGTTTATATGCCACAGTAAACTATTGCGTTTCAATTTCATTTGCTTCTACTGGTCTTTATTCTGACTTTAACCAATCAATCAAAACAGATGGTTTTACCAGTAATGACTCTACCTTTTAATCTGATTACAAGACAAAATGTAACACTAATATTACTTTAGTGTTTGAAGTTGTCTGAAGTGTACCTGTACTGTGTTGATTTTAAAGTAAATTATGTGTATTAAATGGGGAAATATTCCCAGTTGTGCAAACATCCAGAGGCGTTAGTTGACTGTGCATGTTTTTTACTCGGTTGAGTCAATGGGCTTGTTGACCTTGTGTATTAGAACGAACGATCCAATCACAGTTTGGACAGTTGTAAATGGAGATGAAGTTGTACCTTATGACTCGCTCTGATGTGAATCACTCCAGCTGCAGCCGGAGGTTTTGGTCATCGGGGTCAGTTTGTCTTCATGCAGTGTAGCGTTGATTCAAATGCAACTTTGACTGCTTCGTCATTGCTTCTAATACGTGAATGGCACAACAAACCTCAACCACACTGCATAACCAGATGAAATTGTCATCTACTTATTCATGCTTAAGTGTCCATGCCCCCCTTTCTCTTTTTCTTGCCAGGTCTCGTCTCTTTTTGCTTCTGTCACCGAAGCCCTATCCCAGTACTCCCCTTGGCTCTACAATTTGGCCATACCTGTCAGTTTTTCAAAAGTAAAGTGCCTCTTTTCTTTTTAGATAGCCGTGAAAGCCGCGGTTGAAAGGCTAGATGGTCCCTACAGTATAATCCAGAAAAGAAAAGCGCCATTTTACCTTTGAAGAATTCTCCAGTTTTGCTGTTCCTGTTCCAGCTTTTTAGAGATGCGTTGCTGCCATCCAATTTGAAAATGAGCAAATATTTTCCATGAAAATGTAAAATGTCTGTTTCAACATCTGATGGGATGTTTAAGTTCTATTTGGGGATAAATGCCAGTTTGAGATTTGCAATAATTGCATTTTTTTATTTACATTTTACACTACGTCCCAGCTTTTTCTTTTTTTAAATGTGGGTTTATAAATGACTTTCATTTCATGGTGTTTCCCTTTTAATAAAACAGCAATTTGTTTGTGTGCAAAGCAGTAAAAAAACAAAACAAAACAAACAAAAGACACCCTCCATGTTACTTGTTGCGTCTTTGTTTGATCAATTAAAGTTTTATATATAAATATAGAGATATAGATAGATAGATATGCGCAGAGGAAAGCCGTAGTGATCGATGGATCCATCCCCAGTGATGGAAATATCAGGAAAAAGGAGCATGAGAAACTGGACAAGTACCAAGGGCCTCAGAGAAGAACTGGAGAAGCAACAGTAGGACCCATAGTGATGGGAGCACTGGGGGCCGTGTCCCCCACACTGGAGAAGTGGCTCCAACAGATACCTGGTGAAACATCAGATGTCTCTGTCCAGAAAAGCGCAGTCCTAGGAACAGCTAAGATACTGCATAGGACCCTCAAGGTCCCAGGACTCTGGTAGAGAACCTGAGCGTGAGAGATGAACAGCCACCTGCCGTACCCTGGGGAGATGGGAAGGGTGGATGTGGGAGGTGTGTGTGTGTGTGTATATATATATACACTACTAAGTTAGGGATATTTGGCTTTCAGGTGAAATTTCTGGAAAATGCAATATGTTCATGCTACAGTGATATAATATCATAAAAGTAAGACATTTATGTAGAAGGATGCACTACTGATTTCCTCATCTAAAAAAATTCATTCAACACAAAAGGTAACAACAATGGTAGTTACACCACAACAAAAAATGTGAACGTCTCAATATCTGGTCATGTGCCCTTGAGCATCAATTACAGCTTGACAACGACGTCTCATGCTGTTCACAAGGCAACTTATTGCCTGCTGAGGCATGGCATCCCACTCTTCTTGAAGGGCAGCCCTCAGGTCATTGAGGTTCTGGGGTGCAGGGTTTCGAGCCTCTACACGACGGCTCAGCTGATCCCACAGGTTTTCAATGGGATTCAGGTCTGGAGAGAGTGCAGGCCATTCCATTTGAGGTACACCAGTCTCCAACAGCCGTTCCCTGATGATGCGGCCTCGATGAGCAGGAGCATTGTCGTCCATGAAGATGAAATTAGGCCTGTGCTGTTCATGTAGGGGCACAATCACTGGATTAATGATGTTATTCAGGTAGGATGGGCTTGTCACTGTACCATTCACAAAGTGTAGGGCAGTTCTGTACCAAGTGGACACCCCTGCCCACACTGTAACACCACCACCACCAAAAGCTGGCCTGGTGACAACAGTGGCTGATGCATAGCGCTCTCCCTGACGTCTCCAACATCGTTGCCGGCCATCATTTCTGCTCAGTGTGAATCGACTTTCATCAGAGAACAGCACTGAGGCCCACTGGTTCCTCGTCCAGCGTAAATGCTCCCTGGTCAATTCAAGGATCACACACCTGCCGTGATTTTTGCCGTTAAGCTCCTTGTTAGAGAACAGCAACTTGTGCAAAATTTATTGAAACATTTAACAGTTGGACATGTTCATTTAAAAGCTTAGAGAAGATCACATTAAGTTCATCTGTACAGGTTTGAATGCATTTTAGGCTTGTTGTGAAATTTCACCCAAAAGCTGAATATCCCTAACTTTTTGTGAATAGTGTATATATAATATATAATATTACACTAATCCACATTTGATTGATAATATTAATACTCTATTTCCCAGGTGTGTGCTTATAGGCTGTATGAAGTGATTTAGACGGGAATGGAGAGCCCCTGTCTGTTTTCCAGCAGCACAGCTTCCTGCCTCCTCTCACTGCCAAATCAATAACAGAAGAGCCCCAGAATGTTACTTTCTCCCTTTTCTTTATTGTTGCCAAGATACAAGGCTAAAGCTCTGAGTTAAACCTTCTGTCACCATGTTTCATTTTTAGAAATAATTACTGAAGCTTAAAAAAAAAAAAAAAAAAAAAAAAAAAAAAGAGAAGTTGCAGCTTTTTGCTGCCTTGGCAACCAGACAGATGCAGATTGGATAAGATGTTAGGAAGCCGTCTATGAGTAAATGTATATATTTAGAGTTCAGTGCGTAACCTGGCAGGATTGGAAGATGATAAATACAACCTGGGACTGGTGTTAAGTTGAATGCATGTCTGTGCTCTAGCATACGGATGCATGTTGCACACCAGCAAGGAGGGAAGTTAAGTCGACCCACTTACTGGACTGCTCTGTGGAGACAGATTTGGAGCAGTAAGCATTTGTAGAACAGTTTATTTATTTATTTTTTATTTCTGCTTGAAAGCACTCCTCATATTTCTTCTTTTTTCCTCCAAGACACAAACCCAACGATTTTTACCTCAGTAGTTGGAGCATTTGTACTTCACCCAGTGGATTTAAAAAGAAATGCCATCTGGTTTGGGCTTTTCTTGAAAAGAGCAGAAAGCTAAAGTCACTTTTACACTTTTATTTCAAATTTAATGGTAAATCACACGATATGTGTGTTACCCTGAGTAAAGTAAACCCCCCCCTTGCGGTAACAAGGCCGACCCTACAGGTATTCCACTTGATGGTGTTCTCAGGAACTGCCTAAGAGTGCAATACATGGATGAACTGGGAAACAAGCAGATTTTTTTTTCCCCTCCCAGCTCCACCTTGTGGGACGTGACTGAGCATTAACCGCCAGCCTCAGTGTGCTAAAGCTCAAAGCTCTGATGCCTTTGCCTGGGTTTATCTATATTAGAGAATAAATCTATATTAAATGCTTTTTTTTCTATTAAACCCCCGATTCCTCATCTCTGTAAGAAGAGCATGGTGCTTTTGATCTTTTATACAGCATATCTAATATCCAAAAAAAGACTGCTTTTTTTTTTTTCCCCCTTTCCTGGCAGAGGACTTCCCAGCAACTCCAGTAACTGCATATTGGAGCGGGTTGCATTTCGACTGGATTCTTAAATCTGTTTATTAAATGTTTCATGGCGAGAAATTCAAAACATAAATATTTGATATTATTTAGCTCATTTGAATAGTTTTTTTCTTTTTAGTCATTTGCTGTTTAGTTGACGGTGTCAGTGTCTTGGAAAAACTTATATTCAGAAATCCCTTCTGCGTTATCCCTTTACAGAAAAGCTAAAAATGCACAGAGGCGTTTCCCTTTTCCTCTCCTTTCTCACTGTCACTCTCCGTCTGTCTGTCTCGTACATCCCCACCCCCATTGAAATGGCAGAGCTTGCATGGTGACATAATCCCAAAAGCTTGATTTGGCTAACTTTATAAGTAGTGCTTCTTGTGCGCCTGGGTCTCAGTCTCAGCAGAAAAAAAAAAAAAAAAAAAAGAAAAAAACGTAGAAAGAAAATGTTGCATTAAGCCACTTATCAGAGTTGAGCACATTCGGATAATCCTGCATGCTCAAAGTGGCTCCTGTTATGCAGCTGCTTGTGTAGCACTGTTAGCAACAGAGTTTTCCCCTCTTATTGGCAAGCGTTTGAGTGAGCCGCCGTCTCGTGCACAGTTAAGTGTGCGTTTGCAAGAGCTAGAGCCGATTTTCGGGGCGGAAAGCTTTAGGTGTGTGTTGAAGCAGGTAGATGTAAGCGTCTTTAGGTGCCGCGGTTGGAAATTTAGACGGGGCTTCCTCTTCGTCCTCTTTTACTCACTTTCAGGTCTGACTCTGTCAACGTTTAGGATGCTGAAATATTTTCTGCTTCATCACATACTCCAGCTTTTTCATTTTTATATATATATATATATATATATGTATGTATGTATGTATGTATGTAGGTATGTAGGTATGTAGGTAGGTATGTATGTAGGTAGGTAGGTAGGTAGGTATAAAAACATCAAATGCAGAAAGCTTCTTCAGCAGCTGTGCTCGTGCACATTCTCTTACAGCTGAACTGTTGCTATATAATTACCACCGGCAACCCTGCAACATTAAATGTGCCTTTTCATGTAGAAATTGGCAAATCCCCCCCCCCCCCCCCCAAATTGTGTATTTGTTGCCAGATCATGTTAAAAATACTGCTAAAAGGAAACCAGCTGCTGGAGCTTGGTTTGATAGGAGGTGCAGGAGACAGTTGCTTATTTTAGTCCCAGCAAACATTAACCTCCTACACTTTTTCAAGTAAGCAGTCCTTCAGTCTGTTCATGTCGGGAAAGCCACTCAAGCTAAGCCAGCGCTGTAATTACTGTTAATCACAACATGGAACATGCTGTCTTTTCATATCATAGATTGGCAGGAGTCATCAAGTGAGTTGATTGTTTTGTTTGAGAAATCCTTTTTTTTTCCCCCCCCTTATTGTGTTCTGCTGCACAGACAAAAAACTGATGCATTTATGTATTCATGCAGAACATCAACAGAGAGGATACATCACTGAAAATGCTCTTTATTACTGAGCAAACATGAAACGGAAACAATTTCTTTAGCAGAGTTAACCAAATTTTCCCCAATGCCGCTTGCCGCCTCAGTCGAGCAAACACATTAAATTTCACATTTCTCTTGCTGTTCTTATCACTCTCCCACTTTCTGATCCGTCCCCTGCCTCTGTTTCACTTGTCTCCAGGGGGGTTCTTATAGATGGATTTGCCTTATCGGGAGATATCTTAGATGGCCTGTGGAAAATAGACCTGGAACTCCCCCTAATCTGACACTGTTGGTCAGACTTTATAATCTGTCATCAGCTCAGCTAATGTGGTTTAAATCCTCTTCTCAGATCTCCTGGTTTTGTGTTGGCTCTTTCATGTAATCTCATCTCAGTCTTGCTATCTTGCTTAAATTCTTTGTGTCGTTCTTCACTTCAGTCTTCCAGGCCTGCATGTGGTTGTAAAGCACATACTGTGACATTGTAGAGTAGAAAGTTTTCCTGCTGATGCTTATTTGTCTTAATCTGTACGTAAAGAGAAAAAGTCTCATGTTTGATATTCGTTTTACAGCCTTTAGCTTTGACTATGACACTCATTCCCTGCTATATAGTTTTGATTAACAGGGTTAATCTAGCCAAGATCTTATATAGTGAAAATCAGAGAGCTGTCTACTCTTCACCACATCCAAATATTGTCAATTGGGGTTCAGGCCTGGACTGTTTCATGCTCCCTGAACCACTTCCTCACGATCCGAGCCAGACTGGTATTGTCACCTTGAAATACGGCTATGGCATTAAGGAAGATAGAATAACTTGGTCATTCACTATTAAAAGGCACATTTCCATAAAATGCTTTAAAAGGTTCTGATTTGTAGCTAACATGTCCTCGAAATTAGAAATGCAGCCATCTGTTCTTTTCCACTTTAAATACCAAAATGGTATCGTATTGGCCAGTACTTGTGCGATTCAGTAGTAAATTACCTAACAAACTATAGCTCATTGTGTTCAGGTAGAGCCTTCTTGAATAGTATGGCTCAAGACTACTTACCATGTTGCATTGCACCTAGGGCTGGGCGATATGACCTTTTAGTAATATCCCGATATTTTTATGGTATGTCACGATATACGATATATATCTCGATATTTATTTACCTTAGCCTTGAATTAATGCTTTGGTGCAATCACATCAGTAAGATGATTTTGTGTCTCCATTAAAACATAATTGTTCATACTGCATGAAGATATGTTGATTTTAAACATTCATGCCAAAAGGATGAAATTGTAACGAAGCAAACTGATCAAAACCGTTTTCATTGAACAGCTAAAGCAGTAGCAGAAACATGTCATTTTAAAACAAAATAAAGTGCCTTTGCATGATGTAATAAATGCAACGTATGAAAATAGGTGCTCAAGGGGGGGACTTTTTAAATGATGAACTATTATAAGGCTTTGCTTTATGGATACGTTTTTGAGTTGTGTATTTTTTTTAATCGCAGAGTTTAGCATAGAAATCAGAAATCGGGGGGGGGGGGGGGACTTTTTACCTCTTTACCCCATTTCAGTCAGTTTGCTGCTTCATACCGTCTCCTTTTTTTTTTTCTTCCTTTCAACGAACTCCACTTTTTGTTTTTTTGTAGAGTGAACTATATCTAGAGATGCATGATCAAACTGGTTACGCTATATCTTGAAGGTTTACGATCGCCCCTCTGAGCGTTTGCTGTGCAGGTAGCACACATAGCCGTCGAATGTGGCTGAGGTAGTGGGAGAAAGTTCCAGATGGCTGATGCTTTTGCGTGTCCCATTGTGAAAATAAATGTTGGTGCATTATTAACACATGATGCCACTTAAAGTCCACTTGGACTGAATCGATCTGCAACTCTGGATTGGACCCTTTTTTGTGCTGTCTGGAATTCGCCTCAATATCAGTAATGATACCAAATAAGGTGCAGCCCTAGTTGAAATATCATCATTAAGTGCATCCAAACCCTTTAATGCACTTTAATGACCAGTCGCAAACAGATGGGGGTCCTTAAGTTAGCTTAGATTGGGAAACACCAAGTGTCTTCCCTTGTGACTCTTTCACATCCTTGCAAAGATGCTAAAAAGAGACGCAGATGCACGTTAGCGTAATGAAAAGCACCTCTGGCGTCCTCAAATTTTTTCCTCTCTAAGATTTGCAAATGGCGCCAGGCAACACTTTGACGGAGACCACTCTCTTCCTCACATGCTCATGCCTTCCTCCTGTCCATCTAACGACAAGCCGCCATTTGTTCTTTTATGTCCATAAAAGGCCCGTCTGCTTTGTTGCTCTCTGACACGGGCGACACACAGCTCTTAAACTGTCGATTGTGTGCACCGGTATGGCAGCCCCCCCCCCTGCCGTTAGCGCTGTCTGTCTGTGTCTGGCCCCACAAAACAGGCTTCCCCTGTCACACGCCTTTGGATATTTGCACACGCGCACAGCTGAGTGACAAAATTGTATCTTTGGGGTGGGTGGATTGCAGTCTGTCCCCAGGGAGCTGTGTGGAGAACACACTGTGTAGGGTCATTTGGGTTCTATCGCTGCTCTTTGTGTGTGCGTGTGTTGTTGCAAACACCCACAGTGTGTTAATACTGTTCCTCTGGGGAGTTTTACGCTGCCGCCTGACTTGATTCACACTGACTGGGGGTGACCTTGAGAAGTGGGACGAATAAAGGGACCCATACAGAGACAGAATGCTCCTACACTAATTATTACTGTAACTGGTGCTGCCTTCACTGTGTCTCCTGCTACTCTTGTTCCTTTTTTTGACCCTATGACTTATGTTGCCCCCGCCTCAGGTCAACGTGACAGTGGACTACATCAGAGCAGCTACCGGTCCAGGCGAGGGCACACCTGCTTTCTCAGAACGCACCTGTGCCACAGTCACAATTGGTGGAATGTAAGTACTAACTTGGGATGTTCATGATTATCGATTTTCTTGGTAAAATTATTGAATATGTCAGTAAACTAATGTCAACATAATGATCATTGGGGTTATTATGCAATAATTCAACACTAGTTGGGTTTTTTTAATTTTTTAATTTTTTTTTTTTTTTAGCTTTATTAGGAGCTTGAATTAAAAAGTATTTCTCCTTTTTTATTTTCGCATCCAAAAGGCTTCTTGTCTGATAGAATTATTATAAGCTGTACTTTGGACATTCATATTGAGAGTTGTTAAACTCACATGGGTATCGTTGCAACACCTGACCATCTGGTAGGTCAGGGATCCTCAGTCATGCTCCTGCAGGTCTGGTGTCCTGCAGGTTTTAAGTTTCCCTCCTGCAACACAATAAACTAACCTAGAAGTCTCAATGAAACAAAATGTTCTCAGCTCTGTAAACACAAATTAAATACACAACATATTAACTCTGGATATCTGAGGTAATTCACAGTAAAAGGCAACATGAAAACCACTTTTAATTGAAGGATCATTTCTGTGAACTACTTTCATATTAACTAATGTTTTTGAATTTATTTTGAGCCTGAATAAGAGACGTTTGAAACAGACGGGAAAACCAAACAATAACAAAAAAAAAAAAAGACTTTACACTGGATTCACCTGTTTGAACAGTTAAACTATGCATCAGTGTTTGGTTCGTCGTATTCTTACAATAAAGTTGAACTCGTCACGTTGAGTCTCACTGTTATGTTACAATATTTATTTTCAATGTGAATTTTGGTAAATGTGAAGATCATTTAACCCAGTTACTGAGTATTAACCTGCACAAAGTCAGGTGGTTGTCCTGCAGGTACAGAACTAAGTACCATGTAATTCCCCAGTTCACTGCAGCAGAAATGCAGACAAGGATGTTTTTAAGGCTGGCGAGCTGTTCTCCACAATGATACTTTAGTCTTTTTTCTTTAATTAACCAAAAAAAAAAAAACCTCAAACCTGTTTACTTAATTTTTGTTTTCTTCTTAAACCTGTTATTGGCGAGCACCCCATGTACAGGGGCAGCATAACATGCATGCAAGTAGCTGTGCTCACCGTGGAACAAAAACCTCTGAGCTAGCAGCCAAAGAGAAGCGAACAACAAATCAGTTATGAATCATTTCATCATTTTGCTGTTTTGTGGTCAAAAGTTTCTTTCCGCCTTAAAAAAGGCTCATGCCAGCAGGTTCTTGTGAGATTCTGCCTTCGTTTGAAATGAATCATGAAGCTCCTTATAGTTTCCATGAAGACGAAAAGTGTTTTATTCTGAAGCGTTCTTTCTCCTCATCGTACGCTGCCATGGGCTTCACTTCTGCCTGGATCCTCATGGTGTTTTTAAGGAATCAACATCAGCAGATGGATTCGCGATACATTTTCGCACACTTCTATTAAAACATTTAGAAGAATGCTCAATGTTCACTTTTCTTTAGTGATGCTCCGATCCACTTTTTTGGGAGTTCCGATCTGATATCTGAAATTTGAATATCTCCTGATACCGATATTTGTCGATACCAAAACTGTTTATGTGAACATTATTGTGACTGTGGTTATTATTGCTGTTATAACTGTGTAAGATTTCATTAGGTTGTAATAAATGACCCATCCTTAAGTTATTTCACTAGTACAAATAATAACATTACAGATTGAACAATTATAATTTCAAGTTTTATTTTAATTTGGCACATTTTACCCAAATACAACTATAAATGTGTAGTTTTGAAACAAAGATTTTGCTTTTAGTGTCACAAAAAATGTCACATTTTATTATTCAAGACATTTATTTTGTTTTAAACATGTCCGAAGCATGTCATCAAACACATCTGCTCCAGCTTTAGTAGTGTGGTATCGGTACAATTTTATTAATACCAAGTATGAGTACACACGCTTTAGTATTGAGCCGATACTGTTATTGGTATCGGTGCATCTCTACTGTTTTTTAGCTCCTAATTTTACAGTGTTTGTTTTTTGCACAACATCATAAAGTTAAACTCTCCTTGACTTCTTCCACTGCTTTTACTACATTTACATTTACATTTTCTATATTTCAGGTCACTTTAATCTGATACAGTAACACACATCCTGATTGTGACATGCTAGGAATCCCACATGGCAGTTTTCTTTTGAGGGCAAGATTATCCACACAGGCCTTGTAGTTGTGAGGCGATACTTGGTTTATTTTTGTTGTGTCATTACAGACAGGAGACGGAGGGAAAAATGGGCCCCGTCAAGTAGAGGTTAATCGCCGATTCTAAGCTGAAACTAGCAGCGTCAGCCGACTTTGTCCTCTCAGTTTTGAGTTTGTTACAGATGGTGTTTAAGATGTCAAAGAACAAGACTTAATTCTATCGGATCCAAGGCGACCGCATCACTTTCAAATGTTTCAAGTTTGCAATCGCGTCAATCACGGTAACCTGAAAGTGCTTTTTGGTTTTTACAGAGGGTCACCTAAGTGCAAGCAATTATTTTCCATCCGCCAACGTGGCTTTGAAGGAATCTGGTTTATCAGTTTGAAGCATTTTTCTGCACGGCATGACAGATGTAAATGCTATTCAGAGGTTCAAATTTAATCAAAACCAAAAAAAAAAAAAACGAAAGCAGCTTTAATGCCGCATCACATAAAATGAGGCTTTAGAAGTCTGTCTTTGCTCAGAAACAGTTGAAAGCTGCACTTATCTTCTGGTTTTCTGTCTGTATCACTCGAGTCGCAAAGCAGCATCACATGCTCACATGGAGACACATTCCTTTTTATCATCAAACCAGCTGTCTCATATCTGATACTTGCTCGCTCAGAGGTCAGGATCTGGCCTTGTAAACATCCAATTACAGCCGTGCATTAGCCGAGTACACCAGCCACTCTGTTTTACAGATAACAGTTGGTGTAGACCCCATGGATGCTGAAGACGGGGGGCCGAAGCAGACAGCAGGATGACGTTGTGTCATGCTGGGATAGTGGTCATAATGTCCCCCCTGTGGTCAGAGACTTGGCATTCGGTGCCTTATTTACTGTGGGGGGTTACTACTTATAAAACAATCGCACAGCATACACTTCGGGTATTTTCATGTGATCCCAGACTGTCTAGATTAAAACAATAAGGCCTTTGTGTGGCGTCCTTCTTATCTTTTGTTGGTTATTTCTGCAAAAGCTTACGAAATTCTCCGTATTTGGTTTCATGTCTTCCAGTCATCTACAACATCCCCAACATCTCATAGCTGTTAGGATTGGACGATGTATTGCAGAAACATCTGGACTATGGAGATGGATGTGTTGGTCTGGGTTAGTGTGACTGAGGTTCTGATGGGATTTGCTGCTAAACGTTCAAGAAAATGACTGAATGGAAACGTCAATGCAGACAAACATTTGTTTTAAAAAGTCATTTTTCATCATATCTGTCAGCTTTCTTAACTTGTTTTCTAATATTAAGGAGCTGATATTCCAGCAGGTAATGCGTATTTGTGGCTAGATATGACGCAGACCCCTTTCCACCCCCAAAAAAAAAAAAAAAATCCCAACCAGTTTGCTGATATACCGTCACCTGGAGAGTTGGAAGAACATTTACCACCTTGCCACATGTTTCTGACGGAATGAATCTATTTCACTCTACTTCTGGATAAAAAAAAACGACAAAGAGTTGGGAACTAAAACTATGAACAACTGACAAAACTTTAGTTTTAATGGAAGGATCACTTCTGTGAACTACTTTTATATAAATAAATGTTTTTGAATTTATTTTGAGCCTGAATAAGAGACGTTTGAAACACAGGAAGGAAAAACAAAGTTTCAGCAAGTTTCAGGATGTCCATGTTACATCCAGATCAGGGAATGCCTAGGCCTAAGTTCTTCCCTTGAGATGTAATGTTCTGCCTCTTGTAGTGCAACCCTTATTCAACGTGCCTGAACCACGTGAATAACTCAGTGCCAGGTCTCTGCAGAGCTGGATGACATGCAGATTCAGGAGTATTTCAGAAGAGAATCATCTAAAAGTTGCAGGATGGTAGATCACGAGGACTGGAGTTGGGCACCCATGATCTAGTCATTCTCTTGGAGGATCTTTATGAAGAGGAGCTGCGGCAGCTTTTCCAGAAACACTGGACCCAGAACCTGAAGTAAAACCTGCATCCTGCAGGTTGAAGTTTAGATTAAACCTTGATTTAATCCCAGAGTATTTTTTAATTTTCCTTTTGTGAAAAACTTTGCTTTATTCAGGACTTTGCTCAGTTGGAGAGCAATTTTTTGGAATGATCTGTTTCAGTGCATTACAACACCATTAAAATGAAAATTTAGCCTTCATTTCTCAATGAAACTGCCCCAGTGGGTTTCTTTAAAAAAAAAAAAAAAAAAAAAAAATCATATAATTCTCACTGTCTGAGAATAAAACCACTAATAACTAAAAACAAAGATGAACCGCATGATGCATCACCTCTCGGCAAAGCTTTTCCATTTAATTAACCTTGTCTTTATTTGTAAAGGAAGTGTTAAAATAACGTTCGTTCCTCTGCCTTTCCCCCCCTTTCCCTTTCATCAGCAACATAGCCGAAGCTCTGGTCAGTAAAGGCCTCGCCACAGTCATCAGATACAGACAGGATGATGACCAGCGCTCCTCCCACTATGATGAGCTGCTCGCTGCAGAGGCACGGTGAGGAAGACCAAGCACTTCACGCTCTTCACCCTCTTCCACCAACTTGCACAACTGCACCCTTGACACTGTGTCTCTTAATAGACAATTTATTCTCCTAAAAGCTTTTTAAAAAAAAAAAAAAAAACTGAAGGAAAGCACTTGCATGTGCACACACAACGCTAATCCTTTTAACAAACTTCACATATTTGTCTGAAAAGCGGAGAGAATCAAATGACCTTGAGGTATTCCCCCCCCCGTTTCCATCGCACAGGTGAGGAAACGCGCTTGTTATTTTTCAGAATTTATTTTAGCAGCGCTGCCATCATTAGTCACAGCCTATTGCAGCCATTGTTTCATTTCCTCAGGAAACATGTCATTACTTTTAAAATATTTACTCATGCATGTATTGGTGTCCCCCTCCAATCTTTTTTGTATGCCTGGGCACACGTACAGCTTCCCAGGGACTACATGCTAAATCAGAGGCTCTCTTTACACTGGCCCTATGAATATAATTATATGGAGGTGCAGTGGAGAGATTTAGTACAAGCTTTATTACTCTGCCATAGATTAAGATCTGCTTGCTGTAGGTAGAGCAGATGCAGCCTCTGCCTCTTTTATAGGATTAACTCTTTCTCTTCCTTCTCCTTCAGTGTCACTAGCCACCTGCCCTCTTTTCTCTTGCTACCCTTCTTTTGCACATTTTGTCCTTGTTTCTGCACCTCGGCTGTTTTCGGTTTCATCCTCCCTTGGCCTTGCTCTTCTGGGTCTTCTCTTTTTCACTTTCTTTGTCTCCTTTCCCCTTCCCTTTCTCACAGCGCTCTCTTTCTCTCCGTCCCTGGTGGGGTCTTATTAGAGCTGATGAGAGGTTTCTGTCTATAGCCTTGGTTATATTTTTAGTTCCCATTGCACACAGCTAGTGGCCCAAAGCACTTCAAGGACCCTCCTCCCAGCTATTTAATGCACATCTATACAGCCTAAACCCACATAAACACACATGCTCCATCCCAGCAACCCGTTAGTGTCACAAAAGCCCTCCATGGCAACAACCATAGGTCATCTTCATCTCTTTTGGCCGTCTGGGTTTTTCTAAAGCAGTTCTCAATAGAGCCTCCTTAGCGACCAGTAAAGAAAGAGCTCATGTCTCCCATTTTTTCATTTTACATTTAAGTCCAGAAGTTCTTCTCCATTTTGTATCCAGGTGAGGAGAATCATCTTCGTCTTTCCAGTTGAGCCATAATGGTAGTTAGGGGAACGAAAACCAGATTTTAACTCTCAAATCTGCCCTGGCTTCATAGTTTCTGTTGTTATGCCAACAGCTCTCTCTGTTTTCTTTTTTTTTTTTTAAGGACTGTAGACCTTAAAAAAAAAAAAGGAGCACTTTAGGTCTGTTAGGTGCATTAAACCTACAACCTTATACTTTTTCATGTGATGATTCTTGTGTGTGAGACGTGTCGGTGTGTTTATGCAGGGCCATAAAGAATGGGAAAGGCTTACACAGCAAGAAGGAGGTGCCCATCCACAGAGTGGCCGACATCTCTGGGGTACGTATTTCACTTCCAGTTATCCCTAAACACGACGTACACACGTTACTCAAGGGCTTTACACGACGTAGACAAGCATGAGTATGATTAGAACGAAATCTTTTTAAATGCGGACTCGTTTCCATAAATTCACATCTCTGAAAGACACGTTAGGCCAGCAATTCTCAGAAGACTATCTTTAATCGTCCACTCATCCCTATAAGTGGCCTCTAAAAATAAACTGCATTAATAAAAACATCAGCGGGGCTTGGTTTTAGCTTGTTTACGCGTGCCCAGGGGCTTGATTGAGGCATCATTTGGCTAATGAAGCCTGATTGGGAGTGCTCATCGCATGAACATTAGCGTGGGAAAACCATAAAGTCTTGCTGTAATGGCTGATTGCTTACACATTGTTTCTGAGCATATGTATGTTTTAACCAGGAAGATGGCTTTTTCATTTTTATTTGTGTCTTGTTTACCGTTAATTGAATTTTTTACAACCGCTGACCTATAAAAGGAAAAAAGATGTCTGCTGTCTCTTTGGAGCCAGCGTAGAAAAATGAAGACAAGGGGCGATTTATTCCTTTATTCCACTCACTTCTTTGGTGTCTCAGAACTGAAAATCATCTCTGTAATAATCATGGTCTTTGTTTGCTTTTTGACCTGCCATTAGATGACTGTTTATGTAAGCTTTTTTTTTTTTTTTTTTTTTAGAAACTCAGACTTCTCTAATCATTTAGTGGTCATCTGTAAGCTTTCGAAATTCCCTTTAAAGGGTTAAAACGTCACGTTTGAGCGGAGGCTTACGGCCAGGTCTGTAACCTGGTTACACAGCACCTCAGGTGTTAATGGGTTAAACATAAACAGCAGCAGGAAACCAGAGTACGGTGTTTCTCTGCATAAATGCCCTCAGATGTTTTCTTTGTTATTGTTATCATCATAAGCTCACCGCGTCTCATTGTGTCAGCAGTGCAGATAAACGATTAAACCCTGTGAATGTAATTATGACAGGGAATTGTTGTGCTGACGGAGCAGCTCCGATATTTCATTGGGGGGGTTTTAGTTCATTTTATACTTTAAAAAAAAAAAACAAAAAAAACAACAAAAACCTCCACCCAACTTAGTTTGCTGAACTGACCATATTGAGTCCATGCAGCAGGGACTTGGGGGTGGTGATGAGGGGTGATTGTGTGTTCAATTATAAATTAACTTTAAGAGTGAGGGGAAGAAGGGGTGTGTGGCGTTCTGCTTGCATCAGATCTTATTTGTGCAGCACGTATCGTGTACAAAAAAACTCTAAATGTCATTAACAGAACAATAAAAGATTTACAGAAAGGTGCAAAAGAAGTATTAAACATAGAATTAAACTCATAATAAAGATAAAAAACAAAAAAGGTATGTTAAATGCAACTAAGATTTAAAACTGGGGTAGGTAATCTTGCTCAGAGATTTTTTTATTTTTAAACTCTGGGTGAAGTGGTTCCTTGTCCTGATAGTAGGCTGTACATTTTGTAAGAATGAACAATAAGAAATATAGTCAGACCCCTCAGTTTACTGTAAATCTGTAAAAACTGACCAATCAAAACTTTCGGACCGAATTGAAGTTGTTTAGTCATTTCTAATATTTTGTAAGCTGCTTCTCCTGGCTCCCCTCTGCCCCCTCTTGCAGCGCATACCTGGTAACCACACCCTGCATATAAATAGTGTTAGGATGAAAATACAAAGTAGTGAAGAAGAAACTCGGAAGGCAAACATGGCTGAAAAAAGGCAGGAAGGATTTCCCGACCTGGCTCGGTTTATTTGCCTCCTGCTAAACAGCCGAGAAAGAGAAAATCGTTGGTGGGGAAAAAAAAACTGCAAATAAAAAAGCCTTGGATTACGCAAGGAGCAAAACCAGAGGGGGAGGAGCCAAGACCAGGCGCCACTATCACAACTTGCTATCTCCCCAACATTACCTACCCCAGCTTTAAACGATGAATCTATTCATGCTCCACCTCGTCTTCTGCTTCGTTCCTGCGTAGAAGTTGAAGTAGCTTTTAAACCAAACTGGAAATTGATGGCATGAAGAGGCTTTGAGTATTTTTTTGGGAGTTTGTTCCACATATGAGGAGTAGAAAAACTAAATGCTGCCTCTGTGTTTAGTTGGGACTTTGGGAGCTGAAAGTACACTGCAAAAACGAGCTATCTTGACTTGAAAGTTGAAACGATTCAGACTATAAGCATGTTTTAAAAAAAAGTGCAGAAAGATAATCACACTGCCATTTCCTGAAATAAGAATAAAATTCTAGGCTCAGACAAGTGACATATCTCCTAAAACAAGTGAAGTGTACTTATGTGTTTGACTGAAGCCTCTATTAAGTAAAGAAAAAAAAAACTTAAAAGTAGCCTATTAGTACTTCTTTCTGTGTTTCTTTCTCACTTTGACAGAGAATATGAGAAAGTATTTCAAATCAATAACAATGGATTAGAATTATAGAGCACTTTCCATCAAAATCCTTAATCGTTCACTCCAAATTCCCACTAAAACTGAAAGCATGATGGATAGTCTTACATATTCTGCTATAAGATCAAAAAGACTTTGGCTGGACTACTGGATACTTGGTTGACCTGAGGGATCTGGTTGATTAGTGGTATTTTAGCTTCACTGCTTTTTTGTAAACTAAAAAAGTCAAGACTGCTTTATAATAAGATGAAGAATATTTTTCCCATCCAAAGTCTCAGACATGTAGCGAAGCTAGGTTTAGAGAGCCCGGCTCTGCAGACAGGAAAAGAGATTTCTTAACTTAATGAAGTTATTCCTCTTTAAATAAAGGTTAAATACAAAATGGAAACTAAAATTTAAAAAAAAAAAAAAAAAAAAGAATGCACACTTAAAATGTGAAGACTACCAGATTTCTAGGGGGCGCCCTGGAGCACGTTTAAAACGACAGTGTGCCCTCAAAGCACTCATTTTGAGGACACACTCAGCCAAATCGGCTTTCCATTTACAAAAACCACAAAATTCACTTCAATTCAGCTTTATTTGTACAGCGCTACTTCACAACAATGTTTCAGGGCACTTTACAGACACATCAGTTCAAGCCAGTTCATAAGTTGGTTGCTAGCCAATAGCAACCAACTTGATTGTATCGACTCTTGACTTCGGTCCAATCCTTCATCCTGACTATACATGAGGCTAAAAAGACTTCTTTTTACGTCAGTAAATGTTGGGATTCAGAAGTCAATGGCAGCCAATGAGTTAACTGAGAATTCAGATCAGATGCCTTTGTGCACGTAGACATCAATGACTTTATTTCATACGTTTTACGTGCGTGAAAGTAACACAAAAGAGAAACACGACAGCGCGCAGAACGTTGGCGTTTTAAAAAGGCAAAACATTTGTGAATAGGAAGATTGGATGTTTTAAAATAACTTAACATAGGTACGTACTCCCAAAGAAATCCAATACGGATGGGAAAATGCAGACAAGAATTTAGCAGGTGTGGAATTTCCGAAGTACAGATACGATTATTGCAATTATCCGATTTACTCCGGGATAGCTGACAAGTGGCGACTGGTTTTGCTCCGTTTACAGAGCAGCGACCTGCTCCTTCAATCTGGAGGAGAATGGGTCATGGAGGAGCGTGAGGATATATAATATATATATATTATAATGACAGCCAACAAAAGCTGCGGTGGTCTTTCCAGTGCGTTACACTACGCCAGGAGCTGTCTCGGAGCCTCGCCAGCGACTGCCAGCAGGCGACAAACGCACCAGTTGTTTGGCAAAGCTAACGCAATGAACGTTCTAATAAAAGGACCAAAATAGCTACGTTGCACATAAATCCCCAAAATACCCCCCCCCCCCCCTTTTGTTACACACCTACACACGGCTGCGAACGACACAGCCCTCTTCACATGGAAATACACACTCCTGTACGTCAGCATCCTTTGGTGGTAGAGGTTTGTTGAAAGGGATTATGCACACAGAGTGGGATGCAGTCACAAATAGAGCAGAGATAGGTTTATAAATGTATAGTGTAGGAGATGTACAGAGGTGGTGGGAGGAGAGTGGATGAAGCACTTGAGTCACCTCGTGCCTCTAAAGGTTGCGTAATGAGGTCCTCTTATTTCTCGTGTGTCTTCCCTTTTTTTTTTTTTTTTTTCCCCCTCTCCTCCCCGAACCAAGTTAGACAGCGGCAGCCCACACACACTGCAGGTGCTGCAAATGTGTTTGTGTGAACAAGAGTGTCATCTCCCACTCAAGGGGTTATTTTGGATTCCAGTGGGTGGAGTTCAGGTGATGCATCTTATGGCTGAAGCACATACCCTTCACTTGACAGAGCCGCGCGATTGAGCCCAACCGACGGCGTTCGCTGCGTGATGTTTTCGCGTTCCTTTGCTGTTTCGGACGCTAATGTAAACACGAAAAGAAATGTTTTTGTTTTTGTTTGGAAGCACCGCGAGCTCTCATGTGAATCGACCAAACGGAGAAGTCGTGTGTTTGCTCTGATTTTCCTCGTCTGAGCTTCTTGTACTCCACGCCGCCTCACAGAAACACAACACAGGGCCGTGACTCACTGGTCTGTTGTGCCTACATGCTCATGCCTGGAGTAGGCACATATTAAATAATATTTATTTATTTTATTTTTTTTTATCATTTAGGAGTCTTCCCCTGCCACTGCAGCACTAGCTTGAGTGATTTAACTCTGCTTGTAATTTCTTCTTTTCTTTTTCTCTCTCTCTTTTTGGCCTGAGTACACCAGTAAGATGGTGAGTCACGTTGCAGACAGAGAAGCAAGCAGCAGGAAAGGGGGGGGGGGTATTTTTGATCGCAGGAAGGGTCCAGACGTGTCACTAAGAAGCAAAGCAGTCTTCATTAGGCTACACTGAGATGTAAAGATGTCTGGGAAAAGCACACAGATTCTGTCTGCTAATAGGCCCTTTCCTGTAGACTACACTCGGGGTTAAACTCTGCTAAATCACGCCGTCTCTTAAGCGATAACGCGTATATTGTCAACAGTTTCTCTGCAACGGTTGTGTTTAACTCTGTTGGCTCAGTTGTGATCAGTAGCTTACCCTTTAGGTAATGTACAGAAGTTTTCCAGGCATTTATTTCCCATCCAGGAGTTTTACAATCCAGCAGCAAAAAGTGTTTATTCAGCGACTGCAAGGCAAATCCATCATGAGTTATCCACGATATCGCCATTATTTATCACATTTCCACAATGAAAAATATTCGCCATCACTGTGTTGCTAAGATACCTCTGCTTTAACCCTGAAATAATAACGAAGCTACTTCCTGTCGCGCTCTGGACCAATCAGAGGGCTTAAATTGATGGTACCTTGCAATCAGGAGCAGCTAAAGATCAACAGGTGACAAGAAAGTTTGTCTGAAAAGAAGAATATAATGAACCTCTGTGGCTGGAATAAAGAGGTGAATGTAGCATAAAATAGCTGCAGAAACGCCTGGAGGGAGAAATGAAAATATGTAAGTAGTGTGTTCTGCGTTTGTTTTAGTGCAAATATTTTGTCTCTTGGATAATAAGAGAATAAATATGCAGATAAAAAAAGGTTTGTCACGGTTGATATGTTATTTTTATTAAGTATTGTAAGTAGGGCTGTGATGACATGCTTTCGATTTGATTACGATTTTTTTTTTTTGGTGACGATTCGATTTAAATTGTGATTCTCACGTTTCTTCGATATTGTTGATTTTTGCAGACTAAAAACAAACAAATAAATAAAATGTACAAAACTTTTTTTGCTCTTCATTTTTCTTGATTTCAAAAGGGAAAAAACAACACAGTAGCCAGACCATCATTCTGCTGCTGTAATACCCAAGAAGATCAATAAAAACAATGAAAATGACTAAAATTGTACAATGGATTATTTTTATTTATTTGAAAAAAGAAAAAGATTTTTGAACAAAAAATTGATTTTAAAATTGTGGAGCAAAAAATCCCGATACCCAATTTTCCCACCCTTATCTGGTCGGTTTCGTTTTAGTTCGGCCCTTATGGTGCTTGATATCTGTGTACGTTCATTTTAAAGCCTTTTTGCCTCATAATCTGACATCTGAGGCTGCCCTGATCGGGAGAAAAAGTCTGCGTTGACTGGAATTAAAAGGGTCAAACCTCTATAGGCAATTTTAAATTAATAAATGTCCAAACTTTGTCCGAATGTCCACACTATTCCCTCACCCCCCCTTTACTACACACATCTATAGCCCACCATATAGTGCAGTCATTCTGTTGGTGATTCAGACTCAGAGCTGGTTATTTTCTCCTTGTCGCAGATCACATGACTCCCGACTGTCCCCACGGCAACCATCACGCCTCATTCCAAATCCAATCCAAACTTGTGTGAAATTTTTTATCTTATATTGTATTTTATTCTTTGTTGCCAATTTATTCAACAAATACGGATATAAAAAATGATAGTTTTTCTTAACCTTGCACCACTTTGAGCTCCTGCCTGCAGTGCATCATGGTCTATTTTGACCTGTCTAGTGACCATCGATGCTCGCTGATTTTAAAAAATGCATTGTTGGTAGTTTTTGGGCGCACTACATTTTCTTCCATGGAAAACTCTAGAATACGGCGTGCCCCCTTTACAGGGCACGATGTAGGAAACACATTCGGACACAGGCTAAGTTTTAAGTGACAAAATGACCTTTTTGTTGGATTGAAACAGTGTAACATAACGACTAAAAGTGATGTCTCTCCTTTCTGTCTGTATCTAACAGGAAACGCAGAAAGCCAAGCAGTTCCTGCCCTTCCTGCAGAGAGCCGGCCGGTCGGAGGCTGTGGTAGAGCACGTCTTCAGCGGATCACGCCTCAAGCTGTATATGCCCAAAGAAACCTGCCTGATCACATTCCTTCTCGCTGGTGGGTGTCGTTTTCCTTCCGAACGCGAAGGTCATTTCTGTCGGCCTTATCTAATTGACTCACTTCTGGATCTGGTTAGGCGTTTGCCTGTACTGTGGTGAAATTAATCCGAAATATTCCTTCCCTCTTACTGAAAGTCATGCCATGGTGTGTGTGTTTACTCCCTCCTCGCTGTCCCCAGAAGCCAGTTCTAAGAGGGGGGGAGGTGATGTTGGGTTTATGTGCCAACTGCAAGCCCATTTTTTCTGAGCACCTGCGTTGGCATGAAGCATGTGTCCCCCTTTAACCTGGCTTTCACCTGTGTGGCTCTCCGCCAGGTGTGAAATACACACCCGACTCCAGTTCTCCGCTTAGTTGTTGTCGTTAGAAACCAGCCGCTGTGTTCTCGTAGCGGCTCCAACTTCAGTGAAGGATGAACTCGGCCATTTTCTTTTTTTTTTTTTTCTTTTTTCTTTTTTTTTTTAACCTGTCCTGTCCTGCATCTCAGCATACAGAACAGCAATCTGCGTGCCATATTTTTGCCAGACAGATTTCCTCTGTCAAGGGAGACATCTCATGTAAATAGCTGCCCTTGATAATCTGAATATTTTTATTATTATGATAATTATTTTGTTTTATTTATTTATTTATTTTCCTTTTATCATTTTGCAATCATCGTCAGTCTTGATATGGCCGAGCTGGACCTGGCAGGGAAAGAGGGAAAAAAAAAAAGAGGAAATGAAAGGAGGAAAAAGAGAGACAGAAAAGAAAGGCGTGTCTAAGCTGCTAAAGTTACAGTATTTGCAAAACAATATAAAGTACTGAAAAAATACAACAAGACATAAGTAGGATAGTGACAATATTCCAAAAGACAAAAAAAATGAAAAATAAAAGTAGAAAAAGAAAATGAATTAATAAAATAACAATTACAATACCAACCGTTATTAAACATACCTACAGAGAGTCATCAGCAACATTTAGTAGGAAGCAGATGGGAAGATGAGCACTTTGTGGGCGTGCACGTGTGACTGTTCAACCTGTGATCATGCAATCAAAGATCAGCTGAGTGCTTGTAGGGGAGCACGACCACGACCCGAGGTGTAGAGGAGGAAGCCAAGGCCCCCAGGGCCCGGCAAGCCCACCGCGTACAGAGCCCGGGCAGGCAAAGCAGAGAGAGCCTCCGTCCCCCGAGCCCAGAGCAGTGGAAGCCCCCAGGCAGGCGCCACCCGGTGCCACGAGGCAGGGGCACCGGGTAGCACAGGGCGACGGCACGCCGGCCCGGCGGGTGCCGGGCGCTGAAGCGCGGGCCGCACAGAGAGCCGGCAGCCCACAGGCCCCAGGACCACCCGTTCCCCCCGGCAGAGCCCCGGCCAAGACCCAGCGGGCCCCGCCCACCCAGAGCAAAACCATCGCGGGCCGGCGCCACCACGATACCAGGGGCGGGATCCCCAAGGACAAGGACACGTCCGTAGACCATCCCCCCAACAACCCCTCCCCACAACCCTCCCGCTGCTTCCTATCCCCCCTCTCCAGCACCCTCCCCATCCCTCTCCCTCCCAAGCCCTACCGTCCCCAACACTCCAACCCCCTCCCCGCCCCACCCCTCCCTCCCATTCCACACACCCCCCTCCCTCCCTCCCTCCCACACACCTCCTCCCATTCAATCCTCCCTCTCCCTCCCACCCCCCCCCCCCCCCCCCGCGACAGCTGGAGCCGGAGGACTGCAGGCCCCAGACCTGAACTCCCCACATTCACACACACACACACACACACACACACACACACACACACACACACACACACACACACTTATGCAGCCAACCAGAGACCCTGCCGCCCCCCCCATGTGCCCCAGGCATCGCCCAGGACAGAGGGCCCCCCGCAGCGCCTCGTCCCCAACCCCCAGGCCAGCATCAAGCCCGCCCCCCGTACCCCGAGCGCTCCCCATGAAGAGGGGACATAGGAAGACACCCCCCCCCCCCACCCCCCCCACCCGCCCGCCTCTGTGGTGTGTGCGTGGGTGGGTCGTGGTTGTAGTGCAAGTAAAAAAAAAAAAAGGGGTGGCCGTGGGGGGGTGGGACCAGCTGCTGCCAGACAGCCAGACCCACCCTCCCCAGCATTCCCTTGTTTATGTGAGTGTCTGTGTGTGTGTGTGTGTGTGTGTGTGTGTTCAGTGTGTGTGCTGCTTGTGTAAATGTAATAGTGTCTAAGTTGTGAGTAAAATCGAGGGGAGAAAGACCCCAATGGGAGGGGATGGGCAAGAGCCACCGCTGTAGCTCCTGTCCACCCCCCATGGCCAAGGCGCCTGTCCCCTCGAAACCCTAAATGTATATTGGTGTCTATGTTGCAATTAAAATTTAGTGTGGCAGGTGGTCGCCGGGGTCCATCGGAAAATGCCCCTTAGGGTTCTCGGCCATTTTCCAGCTGAATTAGAAACATTTTTTCCTTTCCACCTCTGAGAAGGTCATATTGTGAAAACGGGATTTGTTCTCAGAATACGAAGTAGTTTCATTTCGGTAGAAAACATCCGTCTAATACTCGCCACAGTTTATCGCTCGTCTTTCATCTGTCAGGCAGCACCAAGGATACAACACTCAGTAAACTGCTTGTTTAATTATTAATATCATCAGCTGTTTATGATTAAAATGTAAATTGTAGGTTATTAGTTACGTTCTGCGTGATTCTAATTCATTTCTTCACTCACATTTTTCAGTAAAAATGTGATTTTTAAAGATTAAGTAGATTAAATGCAGCTTGGATTTGATGCTATCGCTCCCACTTGTTCCGTTTTCTGACACTTTTTTTATTGTTAAATTTGATTTGATATTTCTTTATTTCAGACAAAATAACACAATTTACTCAACAGGTTAAAAAATTAATAATTATCATGTCTGAAAAGGAGCAGGATGAAGCAATGCTTATTTATCCCTGCCTTCCTTTAGAATTATCGTCTTTGCTTCCATGCTGTTGTTAAAATAATCTCTGAATTGTCACTTTTCTTTCTTCTTTTTTTTTTTTAAAAGAAATGAAAAAGAAATAACTAAATATAAAAAATAATAAACAGACAGGTACACATACACACTCACGTACACATCAGCATATATACATATATACGCACATACATACCCACATGCGTTCACAGACAAAGCAATGACAGATAATACAACTATTTATATATTTATACTCTCTTAAATACCTATATATGCATATATATTTATGTACATACACACCATACACCTACATATATACCTGCAGTTGTACATACCCCCACTTGCATATACTTAAATACATTCAGTTTTATTAGAAGTATCACTTTACCTACCTATTTATTCTATTGGTTTATTTTATTTATGCTTTCTAAGTAACAATTCTTTAACCTTTTTCTTAAAATAGTGTTATTCTAAAATAGTTGAAGCAATGAGTCCTTTCACTCAGATTTGACTTGTTTTTAGAATTGGAAGCAGGAATTTCCGGGCAACATGCAAATAGATTGAGATGCATTATTGTATCTGATGGTCTGGGTTTTTCTTTCACCCACTCAATGCTCTTGACATTTCATTCTTGTCATGAAAGCCCTGAAGGTCTGGCGGGAAACAGTCGCTCATAAACCCCGTAAGATCATAGGAATGAGACAAAGGCTGCGCTCTTCCTCTTCATATCCAAGAGGAGAAAAACAAACTATATTTCTGTCAAACATGTCGATTGGGCTTAATTATGCTTTTCTAGATTGTTCATGCATGAATAGATTTTCTCTGATTTAGCTTCTGATTGTCTTTGCATCCACTGGCGGATCTGTAATTATATTTTCTGTCTGTTATAAGATGTGTTAAAGTAATTCCAGCCCAGGAAGCATGTACAGTATTTGCACTGGTTTGGGGTAAGAAAAACCTTCGGTTAAACACACACAACCTGAGGTTGTGTGTGTTTAACCGTCAGGTGCGTGCGAGATGTTTACCTCCTCTCCTTTTTAAAATGAATTTATTCAGTCAGAGGTTGTTCGCGAGTCGTAAGAGCCACATTGGAGCTGATCGCGGATTAGATTAAGGTCATCCCCAGAGGAACAGATTCATCTGCGGAGATGAAATGACCTGTGCTGTTTTTAATGCAAACATCAGACTTGGTTAACCGTCCAGGAGCAAATAATCCCCTTCATTGGTTTGATTTTTCAACCTGCTTTCCTATAAGAATCTATTGCATCAAATTAAGATCCACCTGCTTCACCACTTTTTCTGTCAACGTTCTTCCTGTTGTTTATTTATTTTGCTTTGTACATGCATGTAATTTGCCAAGTTTAGTGGATAGATTTTCTGCACCTAATACCTAACGAAAAATACCTCATTATATATGAACTAAAGCCCTCAAGCATAAGGACCACCATTGTTATCTCTGCTAGCAACACTCCTTCCAGTCAAACTGTATCTTTTCATGTCTTATTCGGCCGTCTGCAGCATGTTTAAAATGACACGCACGGTAAAACGATCGCCTGTTGTGTTTATCCGCACATGACGACAAAGACCCTCTGGACCTTTTCTCTTTTAAGCTATCTCATATTTCTGACGGGAGATGTTTCCCATATTTACACGTACAATTAGTTTTTGGCAAAACTTTTCAACCGAACACTGTTTCTTGCTGTAAGCCTTTTATAACTGCATCTTAATGCATTTGATGAGATGAAGTATCAGTATGAATTACTGCTCCAATAATTTAGTATTAAAGGTTAAAATGATTTTTTCTAAAGCTGAATTCCCCTTGTTTAGTCATCCGCTGTGAAGGCTGAGTAAATGCCCAGACAAATGGAGAACACATTCAATGGATGATGCTGTTAAAGCAAGTCCTGCATTAGTCATCTGTTTCATTAGGTTTTTTTTATTTATTTATTTATTTATTTATTTATTTTTTTTAAACCCCTCGTATTGTGTTCATGCTGGCCAGTTTTTATTCTTTAATAATGCCGTGGGAGGCCATTGAAGAACAAACTGTTTACAGTAGCACTGTACATAAATGATCCCAAGGCAGTAAGTGATGTAACACTGTAGTTTCATTTCTAATACGGAGAACTCCTACCTTGTTTGGCCAGCAGCATTTTTATCTTTTTGTTTCAGCCATAATATTTGTCCTGATTTAACTCCGGGACCCACTTGCTGTGGAATATGAGTTTCCCCAGTGAGACAACTGAAAGCTCCGGTGCCTCTTTCCCCTTTAAGAAGTTTTTCCTCGATAGATAAAGGCAGTGTTTTAAGAAAAATTGGGTTAAGGAAAGAGAAGGCGTTGCTTCAAAGAGGAGCGGAGGTGTGCATCAAGAGATGAAGGGTATTTCCCTCTCCTGGCGTTCCACATAGCCTTCCCTTTCGTCTTTTTTGGCTCGCCGGCCTGTGCAGCGTTGCTTCCGTATGTAAGTTTGATAAAGGGTAAAAGAGTCATCCTCTCCGTAAAAGAAAAGGAGGGCACCTTTACAGGAAAGGGATTTGGGAGTCTGGCGGGGCAGGTTTCGGAGGATGATGAAAGAAAGGGAGGCTGAAGTGAGATGTGGAAGCTGACAGGACACGAGGATGATGAAGAAAAGGAAGGTTATAGTAAAGAGAAGACGGGAGAAACGCAGCAGCTGTGTGAAGTATGTGGCTATAAAGGCCCGGTGAAGCAATGGGAGACCAGGTGGTGGAAAACGCTGTGAAAGTTTATTGGCTTCATTTGCTTTTTACAGCGTTTCAGACAGAGGCCGCAGCAGGCGAAACATACTTTCAGAGGTACGGGGAAAGTATGTCGAGGAGCAAACTGTCAGAAAAATGAAACCGCCATCAGTCGGATGCACAGATTCCCACCGTCAGCAAGGTGCTTCAGTCGTCATCATCTCCGTGACTTGGCACCGTTTGTCAGACTTATTTATTTTTAAATCGGAGTGTGTGTGCTCGTGTTTCGGCAACTTCCACCACTTTTCTGGAGCTGGAATGCTTTGACATGTTTATTATTGAAAAAACATTCAGAATAAACTGTTAATAAATTGCAATCTGCGCGTAATTTTTAATTACCCACCTCTCCTTGGAAACTGGAAGCCTAATTAACCTTGATGCCTTGAGACGGATTTTAAGCTTTGCCTGATGATAACGTTGCTATAATGGTATTAGATTTAAAGCTCTCCGAGCTAAAATCTTGAACCCTCAGCTCGTTGCAAGCTGCACCAGCCTACAGACGAGTCAGTCATCCGCGGTGTGCTTCTGTGGAGCGAGGAAAACGCTTACATCTACTTACGACTAATATTTAACTTTTAATAAATATAAAAAGCAGCATGCTGCGCGTTGTAAATAAATTATAGATTATGCTGCATCAGTTTGCTGCAGTGAAGGTGAGACGAGATCTATACAGAGATCACAGTTTGCGCATCGAATTTAATGTACATTTATTAGTTTAATTTAATATATTCATATTTTTTTCCCTCCCAAACCAGGGAAGGAATGTTCCCAGCTTTGCTTGAGCTCAGTTTGAGGTAGCGCTACACTAGAGCCTTACATGATGATGCCGTAGCAACAAGATGGATCGAGAGTGGGTCAAAGTGAATCTTAGGATGTCCCCTATCAGCACGCTCTGTCTACCCCCCCATGCCCCTCTCTGCTGACTCATGCCTCTTTGCCCACCTGCATCCCTCACCTGCAGCTGAACTTCTTGCTCGGTCTGTATCCGTTAAGGCATCTGCAAAGGGGGCCGATATTCAAATGGAGCACAGTCACGTCGCAAGTTACACACACACTACAGGACAACGAAGATTAATGAGATGGAAATTTAAAGGGAATGATGCGGTTATGGGATGGGAGTGGGATGAGGAAAGATTAGTTTCTTCAGCTGCATTCACACTTGCATGAATGTATTTCCTCACAAACAGGCACAGCCACTTTTTAGTTTGTTTACCTGTCACGCTGCTAATTATATCCCGTCTGCAGCGTGTCACAAATCAAGACTTTGTATTGTAATAACTTTTTTTATTTAAAAAGAAAAGAGATAATGGTATTCACACAGAGCCTCTTCAGTTTATACCTGCAGACTTTCCCAAAACAAGAACAGAAATGTTTGGTGGGTTGTGTGCGAAGCACAGATACATGCCACATTTTTACTAGATGGTTGAGAGAGAGAGATTAACTCAATCCTTTTTCTTTATGCTTTGGATCAGCTGAAATCCCATTTACATGCAAAGTCACAACTTTAAAAAAAAGATGAAATGATGACCCCAAAAAGAAGGCGTAACCCTTGTGTACAATGGAAATAAAAACAGAAGGCGACGATTGGCGAATATTCCCAAAAGGAGCATTTCAGAGAGGCAGAGTCTCTTGGACTTTAAGTCAGTCAGATTCATCACTGTTACAGGCAGCTATATAAATCATAAAATTTCAGCAAAATGTTCCTCTGCATTAATTTGCAAAGAAGATCCCACCTTCTGCAGTCAAGCTCTGGTCGTATTCAGTCAGGTGTGTTGGAGCAGGTAAATAATGAAAACCTGCAGGATGGCCCTGCAGGACCACATCTTGACATCTACAGTGTATCATGCAATCAAAACATCAGATTTAGATGGAATTACTGTGTATGAGACGACATGAAAAGGACAAACCTGAATGCTTGAGTTTCGGATCCGACGCTGCATTAAAAACAGGATTTTCAACAGGAAATCACTGAATAGGCTCAGGAACACTTTTTTCTTCTTTTAACCATGTAAAGCACTTTGTGTTGGTGTTTGGTATGAAAAGGGCTAAAGAAAAGCAATATTTGTAAGTTTAAAAAAAAAATTGCGATTTACGTTCCATTGAACACTGTTCAACGCCTCAGCCTGAGTTCTCGTAAAATTTCATCCAGCTCACGACATTTTGCGAGAATTACGACGTTGCCACAAAGCGTTATTTTGGGTTTTGCTATTTGCTGCAGAGTATTTGCTACCACTTTTCGAAACTTTTCTCACTCATTTTATTTTCTAAAACTCTGAAATATGTGTTTTTCGTTCCACACCACGCCATCTTTACCGAAAATAGTCGCATTGCCCTCCTACGTCACGTCCAGGGACACGTAAATGCAAAAAGTGCTTCCATTACACTTTTGCGATATGTGTCTATATAAAAACGTCTAAAAGAAAACCACCTCACAAGAGTGTAAAAACCTTTTTGCCATATTTGAGACTTTTTCTTTTAAAAAAATGTAGGCGTTTCCATTAGCTGCGATATTTAGTTTTTGCACAATTCTAGGCGTAATGGAAACACGCTGAATGTCTCGACTTTTGGGAGGTTCTACTTAAGAAGATGAATGCATCCTGTTGGATCGCATCCTGTCGGATCAGGGCGCAACAATCAAATGAGGAATTTGACATTCAGAAATGTCCGATTTATTTCTGTTTTTCAGGCACATGGACTCCACCCCAACCCCAGAGTAATAAGTTACATCCTCCCCACAAAAGGATTTACATGCTGATAAATTCAAACACACAGCGGCGTTAAATAAAACAAATCACCGCGTAGTTTTCACTCCCGTCTTCAGACTCAGTTTAAAATGAGAAATCATAGATGTGTGCCTCGTGATGATTGATGTGATGCTTGGTAGATTGGCATGCAAGCACGCACTCGAGGCTAGCGTGTGGTGCAGCTGTGCAACAGCATCCACGGCATGTTCTTCGCCGTGCAGTGTAGTGTCACAGCCATCAGCGTACGTCTTGTTTGTCACCGAGATCAGATAAGATGGATATCCTAGACTATGACCCAGATGTTTATCTTGGTGTCAGGGCTGAGTTATGTATCTGAGCGCAGGTTAAAATTGGCCGTGCTAAGTGGCTCCCTGGCTTGGTTTAAACGCTGCAGGGAGGAGACTACAGTAAGTGCAATGGATTTGCAGTTGGATCATTTAACACAGGAAAGCAGTATACTTTTTACTACATATATACTTTGTTTTATTTAACTTATTGCATTAGTATCTGACTGGTTATAACCCCCTTTCTGGATTGGTATGCTCCCATTTTCCCTTGAGAAATGACTATTTATTGGGTATGTTTTTGTCATCCTAAAGAGTTTTGACTGAAAATCGTTGCTCTTTTGGGCTTGTGTAACCCTTGTATTTTATATGCTATACAATTAAACTTGACTTCTTTGTGTATAACATTCTTTTCTGTGGATTGTGCTTGAGGAAATACACAATTCCAGCCCTTATCATAGTTCCGGCCAACCCAAGCAGAAACTCACATCTCCCTCTCTGCAATTACTTCATACACCATTTTTTTCCCCTTTTGCTAACAACATGCTGCATTTTTCCCTCCAAAATCCCTCCTATCTTGTCTTTCTTTCATTTCTTCCGCATCCTTTAATATCTGTCTTTAGTTTTCTTGTTTTACTTTGGTTCTGACAGTGTTGGAGCCACTAAGTCTCATGTGTAAGCCATGTCCTGGTGTACTTCTATAAATACTTCCTGATAATCTTGGTCACCCATGTCTACTCCTTCTCCTCTTCATCTATGCTACACAGGAAGCCTAATCTTTTATTACATGTATTATTGAATTGTAGATGAATAGCTGCAGTAAATATTCTGTACAAATGCTGCGCTATTAGTTGACATACAATCTGGAACAAATCCAAGTTGACAATAACGTTGCCTCTGCTGCTTTTTATGGGTGAATTAAACATTTTTAGAACATGAGATCATTGTATTATGTTAAACTGTGCATGCATGCTTTAAGACTACTTTGTTTTTATCTCTGCTGTATGCTTAGGATACACAGAAATAATGCTAACATGGTGCAGAAGAGAAATTTGCTTCTACTAGGATTAAAACCTAGACCTTTTATGTCTGACTGTCCTGTGGCCTCTTTTCACCTCTTCCTTGGGTCATTTTGTCTTCCCTGCCAGTGTGAATACTCTTGTTCATGTTGTCATAAATGGGACAAGCATAGCCATGTGGGGAAAAAAGTACATAATTTAATTTAAAAAAAAAAAAAAGAAGCCATTTAGTTCAACACATTGGCGTGTTTCTTTAAGATTAGCAGTGGCTTAATCTGTCTTGTGCTCTTAAAGAAGTTATAGATTATCTTGTCCTCATAAATTACTCTTGAAAGGTGAAATAGAAACTTACTTGGTGATTCTTGGAGTTATCAAAGCTGAAATATATTTAATCTCCTTTCCAGTGTTTTTCTTTGTTAGTGTAGTAGCCAAGGTGTACTCTCACATGGTACATGGTGTCCTAGATCCTGTTTCATCCACAAGTTTTCACAGCAACAATAAGAAAAAGCAACCCTGCCTTTAGGGAAACATTAGATATTAGTGCTAAAGGTCTTTTTTTGCACAATGTTCAGTTCCATTCCCTAATTTAAGAAGAGTGAAAATTAATCCCCAATCACACCCGTCTATTCCGACTACTTTTCCTTCCCCGTCTCCTTAGCACATCAGGGCAAGAGTTCAGCTGCGTTTCCCCGAGCAAAAAGTCTCAAATGCTTGTTATATAAACGCACGACCATTCTGAGGAAGCTTGACGCAAACTGGAAAGAATGCACAAAACTTACGAGGACCAGGAGTTAAATTCAAAGCCTGGGATCATCTTGCAGCGAGACAGCCACGCTAACCACTGAGTCACCAGGATGCCCCAACAAATCAGATTTTTACTTCTCTGTCATGCATTTTGGAGCCGTCCCCGAGGCGGTATATCTGTCATGCCAGTAAAGCTCATTAAATTAAACCTCGAGTCACGTAGGGAAGAAGGGCCTTAGGAGAGAGCCGCTGCTTTATTAGCAATATGCTTCAGGCTTCAACTTCCAGCTGAAACTATCATCTGTGTAAAGCAGAGCTGTAACCTGCTCGTTGGTTTGTTGCAAGAAAACGAGGCAATTGAGCTTATTAATAGAACTTAAAGAATCTGGATACCGAAAGATACATTTATAACTCGCATAGTGTAAAAAAAAAAAAAAATTACCATATGCACATGTAAGCTAGGTTACCGATAGAAGCTAATCATACACAATTAATGTGTGTAGTACGTTAACCGATACATCCAAGATCCTCACACCCGAAGTTAACTATTCATATTTGCTTTTAACTGCAGGAAATCTGTTATGCATACATCTTTGCCCTCTTTTCCTTCATGACATGCATTTTTTAAGATTTAACATGTAGAAATTCTACAGCTGTAGCGCATCTCACTACCTTTTTATTCCTCATTCCCTCATCTCTGCCCTGAGGCTCATCCAGTTCTACGTGGACACTATAAAAAGAAATCCTCAAAGATCTAAGAAAGTCTATGTCGGATGCATATTTCACCATTGTTCAGGAGAAATGAGTCCTCACAAGAGCTCTGTGTGCTCAGGGTTCATCCCATGATCACCACTTGCGCGTTTGGTGCATATTTTGTTCTTTTTGTTTTTTTTGTTTTATAATGCAATTGTCTCCTTGGATTTATTTAGAAAAGGCTTCTTGGGTTTCAAACTGAAAGAAAACAGTCAGAAAATCAGCTTTAAAAAAATAATTGAACATTAAACTTGAGCGCATGTACACAAGATTACAAGCGCTGCTGTGTTGCGGAGGAAGATCAGTGTGTTCATCAGAGAGATGGAAGCCACGAGGCAATCTCATTTTTTGGTTATTTGTTCTGTGGATCGGTAACAAATGGAAAAGGGAGTCTGTCACCCTGACGGTTAATGCAGATGGACACACAGCTTTGAGGTTTGTTGGCCTCTTGTTTTTGCCTGCATTGCATTAAAAAGCCTACATGTTGTATCAAAAGTTCAATATGAGAGCAAAATATGCACCCAAAAGTGCTTCCAAGTCCACTGTTTTCTCATATGTGTGCTGGAATCATCAGTGCAGTGATAGAAAGACGTTCTCTGTGACATAAATTGTGCAGTCATGGATTAGTCTGAGTTTAACTTTCTGAAACAAAATCTCATGTAAATGATGATACATGGAACGTAGAAAACCGTCAGGGCACTGTGGATGAAATGGCCTTACTTGCAGGAGGAAAGGGACTAAATATGTGCAGGAATGAAAAGTGGGTTGTTTCGGCCCAACATAGACTAATCCTTAGATTAAACCATAGATCACTGACCGCACTAAAAACATTGTGATACAGACTTTTCCATTATTTGTAGAAACCAGACAAAAGTTTGGCAGCATGTCTCACATACTTGATCCTGTTCTCTCTTCGTGGCCGTTTTTCCAGTTTATTCTGCACACGAAGCCTCAAACGAAAACAAATCATGCTGAGATGATTTTGCACCTTCTGCTGCTCTTTTCACAAAGAGCTTTGCTGACCTTTGACTCGGACAACTCTGCTCTCTTTGGCTAGGTATTGAATGTCCACGTAGCTCCAGGAATACGCCCGGCGGCGTGCAGGTGGCCGAGCCCTTCAGCGACGAGGCCATGCTGTTCACCAAAGAGCTGGTGCTGCAGAGAGAGGTAAGAAAGGAAGCAAAACATTCTGGCTGCACTTCTATCGTTTCCTACCTGTTCTCACTTCCTGTTGGAGGCTCTTGATGTCTGGATGTTTCGCCTCTTGGAGCGTTTCAACTCCAGCTTTTCCTGCTCTTCTCTCTAATTTTAGTTTGCCTCAAGTGCAAGGTTATTTTGTTTAAAGATATCAGAAGATTAATCTGTTTATCCTTTCAGGAAGAGGTGCAAACAAAGCTAAAATGTGCTTTTCAGCTTTCATACGGGATGAAAATATGCTTATTTGGTCATTTTCACAAACTTTTTTGTACAGTTTTTAAAACACTTACAGAATCAAGTACAAAAGTTTTTATTTCTTCCAAATAAAAAAAATATACACCCCCACCCCCCATTTCAGATGTCTAGTGAGTTTATCCTCTCTTACATAAACCTAATGTCAGTCTGATATATTTTCCAGACGGTTTCTACGAAAATGGGAGCAGTGACTTTAATAAGCTGATTAAATTGTTTACTCCCTGGTGGACTTTTTTAAAGCATTTAAAGTTCTGTATTTGTCTCTTGAGTGTCAAATCACATCAGAAATCTGACAAAAGTTTTATACAATAAAGTAAAACGCCATCAGAATACACACACTTGTACATAAATAAGTGTTGACCATCATAGCTCCCCACCTCCATTTCCCATTTTTTACAGAAAGCCCACCTGATAGTGGATCAGTGCTCCTGGGCTTTAGAAAACTCCATGCTCTGTGCGCCTGTTCATTCACATGCTAATAGGTTTTTATAAGAAGCAGTGAATGGACCAAAGCCATGATGGAACGAGCTATAATCCTGCCACCACTTATCCAGGCCACACACTCTGGCTTTTGCTCTTTTTTTTTTCTTTTTTTTTTTTAACTCTCCTTCTGCATCCCTATCTCTGCTTTAAAGGGCTTTTTGCGAAGGGTGGCTAACTTCACTGTCCTCTGCTGTTTAATTGTCATGGAAATGGAGCCTTGGTCAGTGTTAGAAGGTAGACTGATGCGAAAGTGTGTGTGGTGGAGGGGGGAATATATGGCAAACCAGCCTGGAGTGTGCAATAACTGATGCAGACAACTTTGAATTAGATCAACAAGGTTGCTTCGGCACAAAGTTTTATTTGTACACATGTTCAAACCATCGAATATCCAGTCGATGTCGTTTAGAGGACTTTTAACAAGCTTCGCTGCAATATCTCTCGGTGTGAAATGAGATGAAATTTGATTCTAGATGCTTTCTCATATTTCAGAATCACTGAACAAAACAAAAGCAGTACTTTAGATATTATGGATCTAGGTGAATTGTGTTTTTAACATGAATAAAGTGGCACTGGATTGGCTGGAAAAGCACCCATGTAGAGTGAAATAAGGACTTCTCTGGCTGAGATGCAGTGTTCTCCTGGGAGGTCATTTGAATGAAGAGTGAAGTGTTACCTCTGCAGGCACATGCAACCATTTTCAAAAACCCAGTTATGGACCAAGAATTTGCTTCCTTTACTGTTCATGGTGTCTTGTAATGTCTGTAGAGTCATTGTGTGGTGATGTTCAGTGAATACACTTTTTCCTGTTTCACTGTGAGACTTGGCTTCAACTATTTCCAAATCTTTAAGGCTTTCTCGTAAACTGTGTTTCCATGACATTTTTTTTGCAAAATAAAAACGATATTTCTAAGTTTTGACAGACAACAATTGCGATTTGCGGATGTTTTCTTTGAACGGCATTTAAGCCGCAGTTGTAGGAAAATCCCATTTGGTTGACGAAACTTTGCGAGAATTGCGGTCTATGCAAATTAGCCACGTAGCGTTACTTTGGGCTGTTCTACTTGCTGTGGAGAATTAGCTACAACTTTTCAAAGCTTTTCTTCATTTTCGTTTCTAAAACTCTAAAATTTGCGGCTGTGTGTTCCCGCATCGCGCCATCTTTACCGGAAATGACCAGGTCATGACCACCCCACGTCACATCCAGGTATGTGTAAATGCGAAAAACGTGTTTTCATTTGACTTTTGTGATATATTTCTATATCAGAACGTCTGATAAACCACCTCATGAGAGTGTAAAAACTGTAGCGATCTTCAAGACTTTTTTTTTTTTTAAATGTCGGCGTTTCCATTGGCGGTTTTTTTATTGCGATATTTAGTTTTTGCGCAATTCTAGGTGTAATGGAAACGCACCTACTGATAGCTACTTTCCACCAAGAAGAACAGGTGCTGGTTCGGTGCTGGAGCCTGTATGACCAGTCTAGTTTTTACTAGTTGGTGCATGTCTGCATTAAAAACTTCATCTGCAAACGGTGATTGTGAATGCAGCTCTACGCGGCGACTGTTTCCAGATATGGATGGCGGTATAAAATCTGGAGAAAATGGCAGGAACTCTGAGCTTCCCACTGGTGTTATAGCTCAGTTTTTTTCTTTTTTCCTTGTTTAGGGGTTGCTAAATGCTAAACTGACTTGTTTTAAACACGTTGGAGCTGATATTTAGGCCCAGTTGTCCTTAACCCTAAGTTCTGCTTTGCCCTGGTCCAGATTCTGCGTTGTCTTTGACTTTTTAATCTTGTTTAAACAATATTCAAGTGATTTGTGAATAACTTGACGTACCGTGCAGGTTCAGTTATCAGACTGCCTCCTTTTTCCACACACAAACGCCACCACCTCTCTCTTTCTCTTCCTGGCCAGCCAACTGTGGTGTCAGCAAGTTTTTCCCAGGTAGGTGGGAGTCAGGAGGCATGACCGAGCCGTATAACGAGCCTCTGGCTCAGATGGAGGCTGGTTGGCCGCGCCGGCCTGCCGCTTGGACGAACACGGACACAAACACACTCAGAGCATTCAAACAGATAAAGGCACTATAAATAAAGGATGAACACACATCGGTTTCATTCGCTTCTTCCTTCCCTGTTAGAAGAAGAATAGAAGAAGAAACACCGTCACTGGAAATAACAGCTGAAAGAGTCACATGACAGGGTTGATTGAAGGAGGAGAAAGTTGCCTGAGACGAGGCCAGACTGAAGAGGTGAGAGGAAGTGCAGGAGCTCTAATGAGACAAGTTAGCAGCAGCTGAAGGGAAGAGAAGAGAAGATGAAAGATGCAGGAAAGAACCGGTTTGTGCCGCCAATAACACCCCCCCCCCCCCCCCCCCCCCCCCGTCTTTCACGCGTCTGAGCGAAACGTGTCATTAAGGTGTGTCACACTCCAACATGAATATGGATTTTTTTTTTTTCACCTCTGAATAGCTTCTGATTGCAGGAAGCTTTTAAAGACGTTCCTCGGGTGGCTCCAGGGGAATAACGTTTGATTCGGGTTTTGTTGGTGGACACTTTTACATATCCATTTCTTTCAGCCGTGTCCCTCATGTGAATTTCCCGTCTACGCTGCTGCTGTTTTAATTTCTCTTGATGCAAACATGCATAATTAATGTGGCATGCAGTGAGAGGAATGGCCCCGGTTTCTTCACCAACCCGATGATGACGATGATGCTCAGTGCTTTTTAAAGATTTCTTTCACTTTTCGACTCCCTCTTTTGGAAAATCACTTCTCTGTTTATTGGTTCTGTCCCCCCCACCCCCCACCCCCTCGCTGCGTAGTGTTAATCTCTGACAGACACTGCTCCCGTTCCCAGCGTGGAACCAAAACAGCACCTCCGAATTCTGAGGGAAAAAAGAGAACGCATCAGTAAACACCACTCCCCAGACATTTTCCCTTTTCTCTCCCTTTTTTCTTTTTCTTTTTTTATGTCTTCCATTAAATTCTCTCACCTCCCACCTTTCATTGACAAAAGAGACAGAAAAACATCCAATCACGGTCTCAGTCACGGAGCCTCTCTGTTGATTTTCTTCCTGCTTTTGGGTGGCAACTTCAAAAGCGCTGCTGAGCCATGAGGGAGGCGAACAGAGGAGTTTTACCGCATTGACATGTTTATCTAGAATGAGTCAGTAGTCTTAATAAAAATAAATAAAAAGCAAAATTCCAACCGATTCCCAGCGCCTCACTAGACTACTGCACATTCCAGCTGAGATCCCAGTGTGATGCTGTTGTCATACTGGAAAGTTTGGAGCTATTTTAATAAAACCTGCAATAAGTTTTGCTTAAAGCACATTTTCTTCCTTTTGATAGAATTATATTCAGCATCAGATTAATAGTTTGAGTATGTTGTAATATTTTCTTCCTAAATGCAGCCCCATGTTTTTTTCTTTCTTTCTTTGATATGAAAGTTGATGTACATGTACGCAGGAATTCAGAAGAACGGAAAGAGGAAATAAAATTGTTTGAGAAGTGACGCGAGAGAGCGAAGTGGTCTTTTTTTGCCTTCATGTACTTTGTTTTATCAGCCTCATTCAGCTTGGGTGGTCTCTTGTAGGCTGCTCTGCCTGAACTGCCTACTCATATTCTGTTAGATTTACCTTGCACATAGACATAAAGACAAGAACATGCACAAAGGCGCCGTGATAATAAAACGGAAGTGATGACTCATCCTTAAAAATTTCACGTCCTTCATTTCGCTGTTGATTCTTCATGGTCAGAAGTCTGATAAATATGACTTCATGCTTGTATTTTATCAAGTATTTAAGCTTGTTTTCAGAAAATGTGCCTCAAATTTGACTTCAGCTGGAACATCTGGAAGTTTCTAGTATTTGGTTTATTTCTTTCTTTACAGTTTATGTCAGCTTCAGTGGGGAAAAACAAACAAAAAAAAAATAACAGAAAACATCTTACCATTATCTCTGTGGTGTTTCCATGGCATCTTAAACATGACCTGCTCCTGCCTAAAAGGCATTTCTTGCCGCCCCGTTCCACACCTTGCGAGATGAAGAGCAAATGCACCAGGCTGCTTACTGGGAGAGGTCGGAACAGGCTGCCTTCAGATCTGCAGGAGGCTGTGTCGTGGAGCATTGATGAGTCACTGTGCCAGTGTGGCATCACAGATGCCTCGCTAATGCCTGCCTCCTGATCTCCTCGGCCTTAATAACTGTTCTTGGTGAGCATTTTAATTAAATGCTAATAAAGCCAATACCTTTGTGGAATCGAGAGGATTTTGCTTCCTGAACGTGTGTGGGTAATCCTTATTAAACCTCTGCCACAAGTCTGACTAGCCACACTGTGGCAACTGCATAGCTGAAGTGTTGCACGTCTGTTCTTTTTCTGCACATTGCAGCTCGGATCGATGCATTTAGCTTTCTTCATAAACACAGAAATGTTTCCATTGTGAGTTTGACCCTCCTTTGGGCTGGAAGAAAGCATCAGATACATTCCCCCCCACCCCCTTCTTCTGAGCTTTTGCATTGATTTCAGATCAAGCTTGAATTATTTTGGCATGAGGTCGATTACACAAGTGCCGGATCTCAGTCTTTGACCACGTCACTTCATTTCTCTCTCACTCTCAGCCCGTTGTCCCCAAGCTTTGGTTTCACGTCTTCACGGCTTGGTTTTCCTTGTCACGTACTCCACCGCACACACGCAAACATGTGCATGTGCGTTTTTGTATATTTGTGAGTGTTTAAAAGAGACAGACAATGAGTAGACATAATGAATAATGCATGGTGTGGTTTCCTGGTCAGAGACAGACGAAGACTGAACTAGCCCCTCTGGTCCTTCCCCCCCCGATCACGTTGGGTTGTTAAACAAACCACGAGTGCAGGAGAGCGCTCCTTATCCAGATCACTGCTGCTCTACAGCTACAGTCTAGATCTGTCCACATCCATTCATAAGTGTAGCATGAGGCAAACATCAAGACTTGTTTGGATTATGTCCATCCATGCAGAATTGAATGCTTTTTACCCTCATATGCAAGCTTGATGCCAAAAATGGGCCTGATCATCTAATAGCAATATGTGACCCAGATGAGGCTTTTTTTTTTTTTTTTTTTTTTTTTTTTTTTTTTTTTTTTTTAATGATCAAGTAGCAACGGTAAAATCAATCCTCACTGGCAGTTGAGGATATTAAAAAGGGTAAATCTTTGCTGCACAGTTGTCAGTCGAACCTCGTAGACGGTCCCACTTCAATCGGTTTAATGTTGAAACAAACCCGAGAGGTGCACAGAGGTACTCTGAGTGTTTCAATTATGCACCTTTTTTTTCCGTGCGATCCATTTATCCATCCATCCTCTTTTGAATCCGTCCTGGCGGCGTGTCATCATCCAGCTGTAATTGTGTCCGTGTTAATGCTGCTCGTGTCGCTCAGCGGAATAAAACAAGAGCTGCGGGACAAGTGGCAAGTTTGCAATTTAAGTAGAGGCTTTATCTGTAATTTTAAAGGCTGCCCTTGAAAGCCACATTAGGAGCGTAACGCCATTAACAGCAGTCGCGCTTCAGCACTTGACCACACATTTGGACTTACTGCGTGTTGCAGGTGGAGTTCGCCCGCTTTCCTTTTTGCAGGAGTTTTTTTTTGTTTTTTGTTTTTTGTGTCGGTTTCAGCGTTGGGTGGCTTTGCTCCTTGGAAGCAGTGAGTTATAGCCTGAAGGTGAAATGAGCAGCCCACATAAACGCATTCACACCATCGCAGTGACTGAGAGATGGATGGACCTGGATGGAGATGGAGAGATGAGAGGAAGGGAGAAACCTGCCCACCGCTTTATCGCCACAATTCTTTTTACGAGCGCGACCTTGTGTTTTAAAGCATACACACGTGTGTGTGTGTGTGTGTGTGTGTGTGTGTGTGTGTGTGTGTGTATATATATATATATATATATATATATATGCATGTGCGACAGGATTGCAACTTTGTCCATCCGATAAGCTTAACCTGCAAAGATGGAGGCACACTGTACTTTGAGGCCAACTGTATCCTCTTTAGCCTTTTTTCTCCACATGAAGGGCACTGCAGTATTTTTCCACGTCGGTGAGAGGAGTTTAATTCTCTTCATGCACTTGCACTGTGCTGTCTCATAGTGCACTTTTATTTCATGGTAATCCCTCTTTCCAGCTTTTCTCTCCTTTTCTTTCATATTCCACTTTTTGATTCTTCTCTCCATCTAAAATGTCTCTTTTTAATTGAAAAACCTGATGTAAAGTCGCATTTGCGTTCATAAAGTTTTCAAGCAAATCGAAAGAATACTTTGGGAATGTGAAGGAATTACTTTCTTTTTAACCGGTAGGGATAATAAAGTGTCGCATCAGTAGACTCGTATCCTTCGTTGTTTTACAGTCAAATCCTGCGGCTTTTGTAGGAGCTTAACTCGCCTAATATGGTTTAAACTCAAATTCAGTTGCTTCCTTGTTATTTCTTTACAGAAAAAGCAGCAACATGAGAATAAACATGTCTGGATTGATCAAAATGGAGTCATTGAATGGTAAATGGATGCAGCACAGTGTGTCATAAGTGAGTTGAGGATGTTATCATTTTTCAGTGCTGAAAATCAGTTTTCTTTTCCCTTATTCAGTGAAGAGCTGCATGAGGCTTTCTACTAACCCCAAACAGGATTTTGGGGCATGTTCATATGGAAACCAGTTCAGGTGAATCTGCTGAATTGTTTATCTTTTGGATGTTTAGTCTATGTTGAAGCAGCAGTTTAGGAGACCAGTGACACACAGAGCCCAACATCTCCCTTAACATGCATGTGCAAACCAACCAGCAGCTAAGATGATTGCTGATTACAGAAGACATATTTATTAGAGGTGGGACTCTGATTTTTAAAAAAAAAAAAAAAAAGTCTAAGTGATTACAGGTTTGTAATTAATGAATCTGTCGCATTTTAATCTCATAAAATTTACCCCCAAAAGCAACGTTTGTCATTTAAATTGATTTCAGGGGATGATAGTCAAATAATAGTAATAGAGATTAATAGTGTAAACTCACACTTTATTATTGTCTGCAAAAATTCATACATTTTTAAAACTGTAAAAAGAAGTCGAAAACATCTCTGGCCACATCTGAACAGACCCAAAGTTAAAGTTTAATTTTAAATACTTTAACTACCAGCTGCAGCTCCAATTATTCTCTAATTAAGAGTCTACAATATGTTAGTCATTTTAACTTGTTTGAAGTTTTCATCCATATTAATAGACATTAAAATATAACAGTAAATCAGTACGGGATCGCTTAGTGGCAACTTCAGTCTGATCATGCAGCATAGGTGATCACCTCTTGCTCTGACAGCAGCGTGGAGCTGCATGAGGACCGAGCTACATGTGTGGCCTTTAGGACGGGGGAGGGGGAAGAGGGAGGTGTTGCTAACGAGAAGAGAAAATTACACATTCTTTTATTGTTACCAAAAGTCCTCCATACCACCAGAAAAAGATGCTAGACTCGTTGATGCTCACTTAATCTTTAAATAAACTCACAGAAGGGTCTGAAACATTGCTAAATATAGCGCAAATGTGGCTAAGTTAGTAGCGGAGGTACCGTGTGCATCAGTGTAAACGCCGTACCAGCAAATTGTGCCTGACAAAGGTTCGGGGGAAAATGCGTTATTTTTTTTAACACTTAAATGTTTTTGTAATTAATTCATCGTAATTAATACTTTAAAATCCTCCTAGTATTTTTTTTTTTTTATAAATGCTGGTAATTAGATTAAAAGGAGACAAAACTGAAACAGTTTCACTGCAAAGTTTGTTGTTGGGCATTGTCTGTAGAACAAAACACAGTGGATCATGAACCACACCTGCTTCTACTGCTGACCCCCCCACCCGCCTCGTCTGCAAATAACTGGAAAAACAATATCACCATTTTGATGAACTCGTGGAAGTAACATATAACTTTTATGTTACTTACAGTTGAAGAGCTAGCTAGCGTGGAGTCCCTCGCAGAGATCCTGTCTCTGGTTTACAAAAAGGAGCGCTTGAAACTCTCGGTGGCGCGGTGCTCTTTATTTAAGCACTAGCTGCGTTTTCATTACTTTTTTTTGCAAATTTAAAAGCGATATTTGTAGATTTCGACAAACAGTTGCAATTTGCAGGTGTTTCCATTGAACGGTTATTAGCGCAAAAGCCTCAGTTCTTGTCCGGTTGACGAGATTTTACAAGAATTGCAGCTTATTCAAGGTAGCCACATTTTCTACTTACTATGGAGAGTTTGCTTTGGCTTTTTGAAGCTTTTGTCCCTCAGGGATGAAGCAAAAAACACGGAGATAATAAGAAAACAGACTAAGTTTGTGTGACTCAAAATATGGATGTAATCAGGATATTATTGACTCGAGAGATAAATGAGGCGGCGTTGCAGGGCAGACATGTTGACTCGCTAAAAGTCACTTTAAATATCTTTAGAATACCAATGTTAACAGGTGTCATTACAAAGATGGTTTTTTCCACTTGATAAGATTATGTTTGAGCCATAAAAATAATAGACAATTTTGAGAGGATGACTGTAGAATCAAGTAATAGGCAAGGTTGAAAGTGCCTCAGCCTTTTGTGAAATTTTTGAAAAAATGTTTTTTTTCTTTTGAATTCTCCAAGAGCCGTCTTGTTAATCCTCCTGCGGTTGGCCGATTCTCCTGCATTTCCTGTTTCGTCTCATGAAGCGGCTTCACTTTTACTGCTTATTTCTTAATTTGCAGCCGTTGTTATTCACTTCATTAGCATTTTATGTTCCTTGCTAAATAAATGTCAGTATTTCCACGCACACGCCTTCCATTCTCCTCCCGTGTCACCGTCGCCTTCGGTTATCCCGACTTGCCCTTTATTAAATATTGTCCGCTTGTTGCTTTTCAGTGCTTCCTCTTTTTTTTTTTTTTTAAACTTGGAAAAATGCTAATGAAACACACAAATCCCCACAACATCCTGCTGCATAGCCCGCTTAGCTGCTGTTCTCTTAGGTGGTGGTCATCTGAACAGAAATGCTCAGACAACGGAGGGTGTGTGACTGGCACTTATTCACATTCATCACCAGAAATCTCGAGCCATGTCTTGCTTAAACTCGGCTGCTGGAAGAATCCCAGAGTTTTATCTCCTCACCGGATTTCCTCTCTCGCATTCTGCCCTCGATGGCGTACTTGTTGTGGAGACAGTAAATACTCTGTGTCCTTCACCATGTGTCATTTGAATCTGATGAGCCAACCCGAGGAAATGGCTCCAGGCCTGTATGATTTATTTACGCTTAGATTGAGCCTTTTCTGTTGATGACTGTGACACGAAGGCGCAACACGGTGACAGTTTTGACAGACAGATGCACATTCATCTCTTTCCGCTCCCCACCATAATACATTAATCAAGAACGTAGGTCGACCGCAGTGGTATATTGTTGCTTCCCAGTCGGCGTCAACAATCGCATGTAGGGGTGTTTAAGAGAAAACCAATGACAAAACACACACTTCAGCGCTAATAGTTCCCTTGACAACGCAGCAGTTGCCACGCATCCACGTCGTCTTGGCTGAAGGGTTAAATCACACGGCGGTCACATTTAGCTTTGTGCTCATGCACACAATGAAGTCAGCTGATTCCTCCCATGATTCCTGTCGTTTGTTCCTTTTATGCACAGTTCGATTGAAGACCCCAACACACAAGCATACACACGTGCACGCTGCCGTTCATCCAGGCTGTCCTCACTCGGTTGCTTCTCCACATGGTCTTCATGTGCGTCTGTCACTTTCTCACCTATTGAGTCGTCAATGCCCAGCCTCTGCTGCACAGAGGGCATACCTGCCTCGTCCTCCCGTCTCCAGTTGTCGAGTTCTTTTAACTCTCCGCCCGCCTGACTTTTTCCGTGCACACGTGCGTGTACTTGTAGACGATAAAAATACACTGCAGCTTGAAAGATCTGAATAAATAAGCACCAAATAAAGGCTAAAGTGTGGAGAGATTTGAGGCAGTAATCCTTCACCAGCTTACCCCAGCATAACGTCCTCGCACCTGCAGTCTTATCCCCATCTCAGCATCTCCTTCCATCTACCTTTCCTCTCATTCCATTTCTCTATATCCCTTAACAACAAGAGAGGCTATCTCAGTAGCTGTGTCAGCGATGGGCATCTGAACCCCCCCCTTCCCTTTCTCCTTTTTTTTTTTTTTTCCCTGTTTCCCAGAGGACAGTTGGGGGCATAAAGAGAAGAACAAGCCTTGCAAAACCTTTTCAGAAAAATGTACAGGGATTGGGCTTTTGGCTTTGAATTTGGACAGATAAAGCTAATAGGCGAAAGGCAAGAAGCTGTGTATGTGTGCGGGAACAGCTTCAACGGAGGCCTGCTATAGAAATGTAGTTTCTTTTGCTCGCTGATTCTCTCTGAATGTGTCGGGGTGTTTGAAGAGGAACTTCCAAGAAAGGCTGGGCCGAGAATTGTCCTTTCTGCTGTTTGTTTAAACATGATGAATTTTACTTGCCTGATGTCACTGATGCATCATCTTAATTTGCATGTTGGTCTACTTAAATGTCCTTAATGCTAGCAGATTACGTTTTTTGCTCCTTAATAATTTACAGTTAGGGTGATGTTAGGAGGCAGACTTTAAAGAGGTGAAACATGAAGCCAAAGTCCTGACCTTTTTTTTATTGGGGCAAAGGAAAGACCCCTCTTATGTTGATGCACACATACTGGACTCCAGGGTGAAACAAGAAATTTGTTTTACAACTCATTTTTATTCTTGCTGGCAGTGGTGCGCCCAACATTTCAAAGGTCCAGGTCAGGGATCTCCAAATCCAGTCCTTGAGGGCTGGTGTCCTGCAGGTGTGTCCCTGCAGCAACACACCTGATTAACAAACTTGTGCAGAACTCAATGACTGTGGATATGTTGGGATCAATTTTATTTGAATGAAGTGTGTTGGAGTAAAGAAACATTAAATACCTGCAGGACACCGGCTGTGGATTTGGTGATTCCTGGTCTAGTTGAAGGACTGTGGTGGGTATTTGCCTTTGATTGGCTCTGATCTGCTGTTGGGCACCATGTTGGTTTGAAATAGCTACTGGTGCACATTAGGCATCCAGTACGACAACAAAGGACACAGCAAGACAAATATAGCAAGATAATGGGAAAAAAAGGCCTATAGAGAGACTGGAAAAACTGGATTAAATTTTAAGACTCAATGTTGTTTACACGCTCATATGTTGCTGGGATCAGTTATACTCAGCAGTTTAGGAGTTTTTAATGGTGCCTGAGCCAAATCAACCAGTTAAATGCATTTTGACTCCTCTCTAATTTCCTCCAGAAGTTCAGCACTGGCAAAGAGCCTGACAGAAACTCAAACTAAAATTAAGCAATACAACTCTACATTTTTGTCAAAAAAAACAACAAAAAAAAAGTTTTCTGGTGAAACATTGGCTGAGAAACAGGAGTAGCATCACCAGAAAGCATCAAACTCACCCCGTTTAGAGAAATAAGGGATTGAGAGCGATGCTTTTTAAAATTTTGGGTTTCACCCAGAAATAAAAGTTTGGCACAACAGAGCAACCAGTGTAACCAGTGTCTTCAGCTCTGATTCATGTTGCGTCCAGTCTTGGAATAAATGGAAGTCATGATGAGGGATTTTTTGTTAGAAACCAACTGTTTTGATATGTCTCCTCTGCCTGTATGGATGGAAGTTGCAGTAAGGAGTGGTTGTCTTGTTAGCGCTGTGCCTCCTATTGGGCTAACGTTTAGCACAGTAGTGCGACACACCCACAGACAGAGGAACGCTGGCTTCCACCAACATTTTCTGTTGCTTCGTATCGTTTCGTCTGCCACCTCCTCTGCAACTTGTTTGCACCTTTTCGCCATCGACAGACACTCTCACACACACACATCCGCAGAAATTTGCACACACGCCGTTATCTCCTGGAACAATGCTAATAGATGCATGTACTGCTGTGAGCAAACAGTTTGCGCCTCTGCTGCCAACAGTGGGAGCACGAAGGCTTGCCAAGTTTCTCCTACCCTGAGCTTCCTCTATCGCTCCTTTCCTCTCTTCGCTCATAAACTCTAAACTTTTTCTCTCCTGTTTCTGTTTGTTTCTCTCCTCATTTCCCTGATGTTTACACTCTGCCTGCTGTGGTTCTCAACTCGATTTTAACGTCGCTTTTGCAGTATCGACAACAAATTTATAATTGGACAAATACAGCCAAGCCTACACACAGACAAATGTTTCTGGTTGTGTTTAATTAGCAGAAGTGAGAAACTGGAGAGGGTTGGGGGGGGAAGAAAGCAGCAAAACTTTGTCAAATTACTGGCACTCCCATTGGTAAGGTATGCTTCTATACACCAGGCTGATGGGGTCACAATTGAGCCTCTGATTCACCTGTTGTTTAAAAATTCCAGGTTGTTTTAAACACCGTATACTTGGAAGAGCATCTGCTTTTCTGACATAGCATGAGAACGAAGGATTGAAGCAGTTAAACAAAGCTTACAGCTGATAATGTCATGCATTCATTTTCTATTCCGCTTAGTTCAATTACAGGTCGCGGGTGGCTGCAGCATGTCCTAACAATCATCTGGCGAGATGCGGGGTCTCCAGGTCAAATGCTGATTGGTTGGAGATTTGCTTGAACCTGAAAGGGCATGGTCTCAGCAGAATTAAGCCCAAATAAAGTTTAATAGTAATGAATAATAAACATTTAGATGGATGTGTTGACTACCTACTTGCCTCCTGAGTAAATATGGAACCAACAACTGCTCAGTCCAACAAGTGTCCCATTTCTGTTTTGTTTTTTGTTTGTTTTTTTTGGCTTCGTTATACATCTTTCTGACACTGACCCCATGTGGAGTTAGACTTCCATCTGTTGTTGCTTTCTATCTGCGTGCTGTCCATTACTCCTGTTATTACCTCATTGATAGTTCAAGGGTTGCCAGTGCAGGTCTAGATGATAGGTTTTGGTAATTCTAACACGTGTAAACAGCAACTGCTGGCTGAGAAACGCTTTGATCAGTTTTCATGCATCGGCAGCACCAGAAGTCTCTTGCAAATATGTATTTCAGAGAGTATTACAAAGGATCAACTCCTGTCTGATCAAAACACACACACACACACACACACACACACACACAAGTGAATGTAGCATTCCTATTTTCCTTTTACCATTAAAGCTAATCCAGATGTGTTTAGAAGTCTGACGTAAGCTTGTTAACTGAATGTTGCCACCTTAACTCTTTAACTAACCCACTTCCTGTTATTCCACCCCCTTTCTTCCATGGGCTCATTTCCTTTTCTTTATGGACTGTACTAGAAATGCATCAGCATTTTATTCCAGCTAAATTGAGATGATAATAAATCCTGGCAAATTTTCACCCCTACTAAACACCCCCCTGCTATAGGATGAAAGCTCAAGTTGCAGTTAAGAAAGAGAGAGAGGAGGGAAAAAAGACCTAATTTCCTACAATGCAGCGAGACTTCAGTTATCCACTGCAAACAGAGGTTGGCTATCGATTTGTTTGATCTTTAAAGATCACAGCTGACTCAACCACACACACACACACAGATTTAAACACTCACAGCAGTTTGCTGCACCAACTGAATAATTTTGCCGCCACATGAAAACAGCGTTTCAGCCCCGCGGATGCTGTACGCAGCTCTTTAGAGCTTTCATCTTGACGTTGCTTTCATTTGCAGTTCTTTGCTCAGCTGTGCACATTTTCTCAGCAAAAGTCTTTGACATTAGTACACCGCTTGTTATCTCGAAGTCCACACTAGTGCAAATTCATGATCCTGCAGCTACTACAAAATGATACCTGTGCTTTTCCTGAAGTGCCAGATACGTCTTCCTTATCTGCTGCGATCACAGTTCCACTTTTCCTGTCTCTTTTCCACTTGCATCCCCCTTTTTTCCTTCCTTATCTTTGCCCATTTCTACATATTTCCCCATGTTCTTTTCATTTTTTGCTCTACATGCTACTCTACCATATTACACAGCTTTCCTCTGATATGCAGACATGTTGTCCTCTCTGTCCACCTGACTTTTTTACTTTTTCTTTCCCTCCTCACACTGTCTTCATCAGTACAGGAGGCCATTTTGTATCCCCAATTCCGGCCCTCTACAGTCACCAAAATGTCTACGCCCAGATGCTCATTGTCATCCTTGAGGAAGGAAAAAAAAAAAAAAAGTCTGCTCTCTGTGACCCCCAAACTTGCCTTGCTCATGGCATGGAACATCAAAACAATGGCTTCCGTTGTCCTCATTTCCCTTACTTTGCACATGCAGTGTATGAGCCTTTTATTTTTTTAACTTTTTTAACATATCTGGGTACCATGGAGACTACAAAAAAAAAAGGGGGGGGGGGCTCTAGTTGAGCAGACTGCACACACATCCTCCACAATGCTGTGCCTCTGAGCATGATTTCTTCTTGGGACATAAATCTCAACAAAAGCAGTTAAATTAATGGTCAGTGGCTTCAATTTTCCCTCCGTGCGTGTGTGTGCATGTGCCTTTATGTCTTTATACGTGTTTGTGCACACACAAAAACCTCAACATACTCCACCTAGCATGTCTCTGCCCCCTGTTTGTTGCTCTCCATGGACCTGATTTACTACACCCAGGCGCACACACACACACACACACACACACACACACACACACGCACACACACGCACACACACACACACACCTTGGTCTCTGCTATCGGACCAGATCATAAAAGTGAGGCTCCATCGTCTGTGGCTGCTAAGAAAACACAGGGATGTTTTTCACCCACCAAAAGGGCAATAAACTGTCTCACAGGGAGTAACACACTTGAGTGGTTCTCCTCGTGGTGAAAATAGGTCACACAACCCACCTGCAGTTCAGTTTTAGCTGCAAAATCTGTGCGCGGTTAAACGCAGTATATGCTGCTCTTCTGGCGAAAAAAAAAAAAAAAAACTTGGAGCCTCGGCAGCGCTGGGACCGTTGCCAGCAGTGTACTCAGATGAAATTTTTCCTCTGCCTCCACTGACCTCCATAACAACAAATCATGCCATGAGCTGGTCACTAAGTATGGCTTTATGCATTTAGTTTGACACAAAGAAAGTCCGATCCACCACAGTCTTTGGTTCTTCCCGTAATCCCCAACAGCACCTTCATCGTAACAATCTTTGGGTGTTTAATTTGCTGATAAACCAGCTATATAAAGGGTGGATGAGCATCCTTTTCTACCTCTGTCCTTTTGCTCTTGTGAGCCGTCTCCACTTTTGGCTCTGTCCCCGACATTGGGACCAAACGACTCCTCGGCCCTGACTCACGTTGAGTCACAGGGCAGCACGCTTACAGGCCTGCTTAGAATAGCTTCCTCTCTGCTCCACTAGCACAGTGACTAGTGTGCACACAAAAGCTTTGCACAGCGTAGCGCTCATCCGTCACATAAACTAGACCTGCATTGCTTATCGTTCCTATTATCGCCGGAGAATTCTTTATTTGCCAGCAAGCTTTTAAAACACATCAGTTTGACCTCTGCGAGTCATAAACCCCACACCAAGAGTGCAAGGTAGAGAGGGTGGACACACTGCTGTTGGTAAAGCACACATGGAGCAGTTTTTGTGGGCTTATGCATGGCAAGCTAAAGGCTTGAACAGTAAAATGCCCCAGTATGATGATGGGTAATTAATAAAAGGAGGACAGGAATCATTGGTGACTGGCAGCAACCGCAAACTCACACAGTTGCCTGTTTTGATAGAGTCCTGCCCTTTAAGCACTTCATAGTTTAATTAGCAGGGGGGTCTACACACACTTAAATAAGTTACAAGTTTCCCTGAAATAAATCACAAGAAGAGTGTCATTTAAGAACCTGCTGATTAATACGCTGCAATATACCCACTTTAAGTAAAAGTAAATGTTCCTAAAGTGAAAATTTTAATTGCCTGTTACATTATTGAGGATTTGGTTGATAAATGGCTGATGCAATTTGGAATAATGCCTACTAGTCTAGGTCATTTTAATGGAATAATATTTGATTATTGCTATCTTATGGACTGCAGTGCTTAGTAATTAACATGAAGGAAAAAAAGTCTAATTAAGCGATTGCATCAAAATAATTGGGTTGAAAATGAGCTCCTGCCTTAAATTGAATGGAGGGGGTGGGAGTAAGTCTGTTCTTGTTCATTGAAGGGCTTTGACCTTTGTCAGCGACGGTGTACACGTACACATGGTTGCTCTCTGTTGTCCTCACAGCTCCATTTACTCCAACCTCTCTGCTGTTATGTTCCACAATCTCCCTTTCTCTAGTACCCCCAGTGGTCCAGTCCATTTCATGTATCAGCACTTCTTATCTGCTGCACTCTGTGTATGCCCCCATCTTCCCCACCCCCACCATTACTCCTCATGGTGCAGTCCAGGCCGTTCACCAATCATGTAAGAGCCACAGCGGCCAAGCTATATATCCCCCGTTCCATCTGTAGCTGGCACTCTTGCATCACATTTGCTCTGCTTAGTCCTTTACCAAGTGCTCTTGCTGCTTTTCCTTTTCACTGCTCAGCTTTTCCTTCTTTTGGAAGCTCTGACACCTTCTTGTGTCACAGAATCGAAGCAGTTTTCCTCTGCTTTCTTTTTATATTTTGCATCTTTTTTTCTCCCACCTACTTACATTTCCCATGTGACCCCATTCTCCTATAATTAGCATCTCTTCACCTGACATGTTTTTTCCTATCCTTTTCTTTTCCTCTCTATAGCCCAAACAACTTTCTAATGACCTTTAATCCTTATATATTTCTGTCTCTCACATCTCAGTTCTCATGCTTCCTTATCATCTTTGTCCTCTAACTCCTAACTGCCCCCCCCCCCCCCCCCCCCCCCCCCTCCACCTCCCCCCAGTCCCTCCACCTCCCTGCAGCTCTGTGAGCTGTAGTTAAATAGGTCCATCTTGCCGTGCTTCCTCTTTCCAGTGGCTTCATGATTGCTAATGAAGCACACAGACAGAAAACATGATGTTGAGGAGGAAAGGATGGAGAGGAGTGTTTCCCATGGATACGGGCTCTTATGTAGCTGGCTAGCTGATTGGCTGATTGATGACCCTGTAGCCATTTTGACCGATTAGGATGACAGAGCCTTTTATAGCACAGTGGAGCTTGAATATGCGACCACATAGCACAACATCCTTGACGTCCGACTAGAATACTGTAGCATCAGGCCCTGCTGCATCCAGAGGCATATTAAATGCATTAAAGCACCACTATGCTTATGATGTCATAACACAGCTTTATGCATCAGATGATTCTTGAATGGGTTTGTATAGTAAATCCATCTGTCGTCTAGAAACAACAAACTTTGTTTTGCCTATTTGGACAGACCCCTCACGTGTCCCATTAACAAAATCAGGAATAGTTTGACTGTCATTAAAACAGTGAAAAGAAATTAAAATATATAAGATATGAAAGCATAATGTCTGACAAAATAGTCATGTTTATATTTAATTTTAAGCTTGTTGTCAGTCGTTCTTTTATTTTTAGGCTCCTTTTAAACCCTTTACCATCTTTTTTTTTTATCTGCAATGTGGAGCTTCTACTATAAGCCTTTCTTTGTTTTATCTCGCTCGATTCACACCAAAGCTAGCATATAAAAGCACATGTATGGACAAATGCAGGCTGACTTTAATGTCTGATCTATCTAGTTCGTTCTCTGCTGGAACCGGAGGAAATTCTCACTCATGAACTCACTGCAGGATTGAGAGGATAGCTCGAGCTGGGGTTGATTTGATCATGTCTTATTTATTTTGTTTTCATTAGTGACCAGTTCTGGCAGCCCACAGTGCACTGCAGTAGGTTATTTTTACCCCAATTAGATGCTGGTTTATTAGAGGATAGTAGGATCTTGTTTTTGGAGTAATGGCACAACGCTGCTGCTTTCATAAGCTCTTGACATGCGACACAAGCTTTTATCTGGGCAAAAACTTTTCCTCAATTGTTTCTCTTGACTTTACAGACAAGCTTTATTTTCTAAGATTGCTCACACTCCCAGCAAGCAGCCTCTAAAGATTTTTTTTTTCCCCCTATCCTTTTCCTCTTTTTAGTCTACAAGCCTCTTCTTGATCCATCGATCCAAGATGTGAAGTGCACAACATTGTCTGACTGTACAACATGTGACTTTTCCAAGCTCAAGACATACCCCGAAATGGCTAAATGTGGGGAAAAAAACAGCAAATCACAAGCACAGTATACTAATTCCCCTCTTCATCCCTTTTTTTTAACCATCTAACTTCTTGAAATTTTTAAATCAATCAGAGCTGCAATTTCATCCTTCCACAGACACACACACACACGCACCATTCCTCTGTTCTGTCAGCCTCCACTGCATGTTTAAGTACATAACCATCTCTGCTAATGACTACACACTGTAATGCGCCATGTCAGTCAGTCTCCTTACTTCTACTCCCTCAAATGTCAAAATCATTATTTCTCTTGTTGCCCAAACAGGTTTCCTTGCGAACCATCTCTTGATTTACTAAACCTGGAGCGGCTTATGTAAGGTGGTGTTAAGACAAAGGCCTTGGCTGCCTTCACACACCTGTGAATGTGCATCTGATCTGATTGCTTGTTGATTGGCTTTTCTGGATGTTTCCTTTCCAGAGTTTGCTGAGATGGGAGTGCCTGTTTATGTGAGGGTTACAGCCGAAACTGACAGTTCCCATGCTGATATTTCTGCTTGTGGCATCCTTTCACAATCACAACTCCAGTCAAGATAATCCAAACCTCCCCATCACATTTTATAATTCAAACACTGTCCTCAATATTGATGTCAAATAAAAGCTGAAGTCAGAACAGCAGCAGTGCTGGTGGGTCTTCAGTTTTGCATATTTGTTTTCAGAAAAGAACTGCAGGTAATGAATACTAGCCATCATGTAAGCTGACAGTAAATTTACTCCTTTGCTAACCCTCTGAGCTATGATTTGATTGAAATTGTTGATATTGTCAAAGATTTAAGAAGGGGGGGGGGGGGGGGGGGGCAGAGTTAATGGCAACACCTGATTGCATTTATCACTGTGAAAAGCCCTTATTCTGATTAATGAAACCTCAACAGCCGGAAATGTAATGAAAAATTAAATGAAGCACAATATTTATGTATGGCAAGACATTCTAAAATAACCAAACAGTTGTTCTCCATCATTCATCACATTTTTCCCCTCATTAGATTAATGATAAATATGCCTACTTTGTAATAAAGAAAATTACCAAAGTAACGCAGGGCTTGCATAATTAAATGCATTAGAATAAGAATCTCAATTAAAAGATGTTTGCAACATCTAAGAATTTTTAAAGCTTATCTTAAAGGATGATTGTAGCTTAAATTCACGTTTGATATAAATTTAACACCACAAATGATTATTATTGATGTAAAATAGAAACTTGTTATATATCGAATATTAGGTGTGAAGCGTTTTAGCAAAAAAAAAAAAAGCAAAGCTTCATCCACTCCTGCACTATGATTCATTCTTCCTGAGTTGTTCAGCACACTCAGGGTTAAAGTGTAGCTGCAGCGTCTTACTGCAGTGTATAAAGCATTTGGCTGATCGTTACAGTATACGCCAGGAAAAGAAAAGGGGGGGTAAAAAAACATCTTTCTAATTTATCCTTTTTTCTTCCAAAAATCCTTTTTATTGCATTTATAACATTTGGCACAGTACAAATTCTTGGTGCTTTTACAAGATAAACCTGTAAAGATCGACACTGACCTTTTTTCGGTTTTTTGTTAAAGAAAGTCTGCTCTGTATAAATATTTTTTAATCATCACTGCATTCTCTGTAGCACGGTGTAAAAATCACACAGAATGCCCCTTTTTAAAACAAGACTACCCTCATTTGTCAAAGTCAAGACAGCATCTTAAACAACTCATTGTTTTAAATAGAATTTACAAGTTAGAAAATAGTTTCAATTTCTTTTTAATATATGTTGCTCTATCACCAACCCATGGTAGTTTCAATATGTCCATATATATATTTATTTATAAGCATGTACAACAATAAATCATCAGTCTTTTAAAGTTTGCACTCTGTACAAAAAAAGTAGTTTCTGTCCTCTTTTTTTTTTCTCCTTTTCCTTTTTTTTGTTGTGCATTCTATTGCATGATTTTAATGAAGAAAGGAAGAAAGGGTAATGGACTAGGGGTGGGTGGGAGTTTGGGGCACTGGGAAAAGAGTGAGAGCCTTAAGGGGAAGGGACTTTCTTAAATCTGAGTCTCTTGTACCTTCTCCTTGGTGTGAGTTTTTATGACATAGGGTTCAGCCATTGCTGTGATGGCGCTCGGCAGGGTTCGAGGCAAAGAGTTCCCAACATTGTTATCTGTCCATTTAGCCCCATGGCCGGTTGGTTTATATGTATTATATTTGGGCTTTAGAGTGCTGTAGTCCACTTTATGGGGGCTGTAGTCCATTTTATGAGGACTGTAATCAAGTGTAGGTCTCTGAGTGTGTGGACTAAAGTCAGACTTAAAGGCGCTGTAATCCACTTTGTGGGGACTGAAGTCTGTCTTGAAGGCGCTGTAATCAGGTGCAGTCTTATGGGGGGTGTAATGGTCCTTGGTTTTGTAGGTAATATCCATTCTAGGTCTCTGGGAGTTGTAGTCCATTTTGGGTTTAGGCTGAGTGCTGAAGCCAGGTTTGAATGGACTGTAATCAGGTTTAGGTCTTGGATGAGTGCCAAAGTCTGCCTTGAATGGACTGTATTCAGCTTTAGGTTTATGTTGTGTGTCGTAGTCGGACTTTAATGGGCTGTAGTCATGTTTTGGTTTTGGTTGGGTGTTGTAGTCTCGTTTGAATGGACTGAAGTCAGTTCTCTGCCTTGGATGAGTGCTGTAATCTGGTTTGAAGGGGCTGTAGTCTGATTTAATTTTAGGGTGAGTGCCAAAGTCTGGTTTGAATGGACTGTATTCTGATTTAGGCTTGTGAGTGTTGTAATCTGGTCTAAATGGGCTGCAGTCAGGCTTTGGTCTGTGAAGGCTAAAATCTGGTGTTTTGTGTGTGCTGTAGTCTCCAATGGGTTTGTGGCTGCTGAAGTCCATATTTGGCTTGTATGTAGTATATTCAGCCTTGGGCTTGTGTAGGGTAAAATCAGGCTGGGGTTTGTATTCAGCTTTGGGTTTATGAAAGCTGTAGTCTGTCTTGTGGCTGATAAAGTCCAGTTTGTGTAAGCTGTTATGATCCCGAATTTCAGGCAATGTGAGAGACGACTCTTGAGCTGCAGATGCTGGAGGTGGAAGGTCCTCTTCATCCACTTGGATAATTTCTACAGTACGGGCAGCTGCCACTGTGCTTCTCTGTTGGTGGCGCTTTCTCAACTTGTAGAAGGCTATTAGCATGACTGCAGCCAACAGCGTTACTGCCACAAAACAACCTATTATAATCTTGGTGGTCTTCATCACTTCATCAAGACTAGGGCCAGACTTCCCTGGCTTACCAGTGGCACCTCGGGGTCCTGGCACCACAGATGGCTTAGCTGCACTTGGTGGACTGTCAGTATTTTGCAGCAGCACAGTCGGTGTTGAGATGAAAACTGGCTGAAAGACAGAAGGAGAGGCTGTTGTAGTTGTTGTCCCAAGGCCTACTCCCCCACCTCCAGCCACCCCAGCACCTGCAGCTGTGGTTGTGGTGGTCTTAGGTTTGGGCATCTCAGTGGTTGGACCCAAGACCTCCACTGTCACTGTGGTAAAGTAACTCAAGTTTGATGTGTTGAGCTCAGCTGCACTCACATTGAGGTAAGCTGAGGCATTTGAGTTTCCAGCTGCGTTGGACACCATGCAAGTGTACGTGCCTGTATCTGCTGCCAGGACGTTTGAGAAATTAAGAGTTCCGTCATTGAGGACTGATATTCTGGGGTGACCAGAGGCATGTGTAAGAATAGTCCCATTGGGTAGGAGCCAACGCACCAAAGACATCGGGGCTGTGCGGCAACGAAGCTCAGCCACTCTTCCTGCTGAGATGTTTAAGTCCCGTGGTGCATCAGCAATGAATGGTGCAGAACACTGTACTGCAGCTCCCTCACCTTGATCCACCTCAACTAGCTGTCGTCCTCTCATGGTGGCAGGTGAGTGACAACGTCCACAGCAAGTAGAGTTGGTCGGGATGTATTCTCTTAGCCAGCGTGCTAACCATACAGCCTCACAGCCACAGTCCCAAGGGTTGTGATGGAGATGGAGCTCCACCAGGTACTTGAGTGGGGAGAACAGATCATGTGGCACAGCACTCAGGTTATTATGGGCAAGATTGAGCTCCACCAGTGAAGAGAGACCGTCAAAAGCATTACGTTCTATGAGTGTAATTTGTGAGTTCATCACCCATAGCTTCTTGAGCGAACGTAGACCTTTGAATGAGCCTGGTTTTATCACTGGGAACAAATTTTCTGAAATCTCAAGCTCCTCTAGGCCCTTTAAAGGACTTAAGTTTGGCATATCGCCCCTTACGTTGCACATTCCAAGGTTGAGGTACTTCAGGTTTTGTAGGCCCCTCAAAAGCTCCTTCTGAGATGTACTCCAGTTTCCTTAGTTCTCCTAGGTCCAATCGCATTAGTGAGGGCACCCGGTTGAAGGCATAGGATGGAATACTCTCAATGGGGTTGTTCCTCAACCATAGTTCTCTTAGTTTAGACAGGTACTCAAAGGCCCCACTGGGCACCACTGTCAACCGGTTGTCAAAGAGCTCCAATGTGTTGAGGCTGGTTAGCCCATTAAACGCGCCCACCTCAATCTGTCGTATGGCATTTCGCCCAAGCTGGAGCACCTCAAGGTGGTGCAGATGTCGGAACGAGTCAGCCTGCACCGCCTCAATGGCGTTTTCCATTAGATTGAGGTGCCGCGTATTGGCAGGAATCCCAGGGGGCACGCGGGTCAGGCCCCGTCGGGTGCACACCACTTTTCCCTGCTGATTACTGCAGGAACACTGTGGTGGACAGCCCTGGGGTCCTTGAGACGCTGCCGCCCCCGCCAAGGCCGGGGAGGCGCTGCTCCACGCTCGCGCCATCAGGAAGACAAAACAGAGCAGGGCGGCTTTCCTGGCACGATGCACAGCTACCCGCCCCAGGAGACTCATGATGTGGCACGTTCATAATTCAGCATCATCTGGGGGGGAGGATGGGGGTGTTTGGGACAAGTGTTTGGTGGTTTTAGGGGCAGGGAACGTAGCTGGATGACCGGTAGTACTGATAAAGATAACAGAACAAAGAGAATAAGGAATTTAAATAGGACAAGAGAGGAAAGGAGGTTTGGGTGCTTGCTGTGGGGCAAGAGGGCTTGACCTGTCCTTGCTTAAATGGTGCCTCTTTTTCCAGGGAGTGTCATGGGCAGAAGGAGGAGAGGGTGGAGAGGGCTGGCTTTTCTGAAACATGTGCATGAGAGGGACATGATGGTAAATCAAGCAACCAAAATAGTATTACAAGACAGGGAAGAGTAAGGTGTTACAAATTAATGCAAAGAGGACACTGGACACCTACCTCAAGTTATTATTACAGGTCCTTGAACTGAGATATAAAGCTTCCCTCCTTTTTGCAATCACACATGAGCTGTGGTTTTCGCATCAGATGTATTTATATCCAAGAGCAGCAAAGAAAACCTTTTTTATATTTGCCCTGTCAAGATAGGTATCAATGCCAAAGAGCTTAACCAAGATGAGCCCTTTTGTAAATCCATACATCCAAAGCGAAAGGTTCGAAGGCCTTTTGTGAGTGTTTTTTTTTCTTCTTTTCTCCCTTTCCGTAATGCTGAAAAGGGGGGGGGGGGGGGGGGGGGGGAGAGACTGTAGAAAGGAATCCAGTCAGGCTCCCAAAGCAGCAGTGCTCCCTTGCTTGCTTCTTGCTGTCGGCTCCTCTTCTCCTGCTTGTCCTTGGAATCCGACAGTTGATCCCCCCACTAGACACCTTACCCAGGTCTCCATAGTGCAGGTGACCACAGAAACACTCGTGCACGATTTTTAATGTTTTTTGTGCACCAGTAGCCAAAGGCAGAAGTACAAAAAAGGAAAGAAAAAAAAACAGAGGGTGGTAGGTGGGGGTGGGATTGGAGAAGACTGAATGAAAATTCCACAGTCCTTTCCAGTGTTCTTTTCCTTTTGTTTGCAGTGTCTATTAGGAGAGGTTGATGAGCCGTAGGACCAAAAAAAAAAAAAAAAAAAGACTCCCACCCCTCTAGTATTCCACTGTTCACTTTTTAGTAGTCAATCGGTTGGTTGGTCAGTCTTGAAAGACCTCCTGCACTTCTTTTCCTTTCTCCACTTCTCACTAGTGGCGTCGTGTCCAGTAGATGTTTCAGATTTTTTCTTTCTTCTTTATTTCCTCCGGGAGCGCTTGGCAGGGATTGAAAAGGCTAGGCAGCACACACTGCCTTCATTAGCTTCTTAGTCCTATTAACTAGCCACACGCTCCAGTCTCGGCAGCCGCGATTGCGATAGCAGCAATTGCAGATCAACACGCACCATCCCTGCAAGGCGCACGCCAGCAGTAGCGTGCACACAGCAGCAGCTGCCGCCTGCCTCCCGTGCACTTCCCAATAATCCGTCAATTTCTTCAGAGAGAGAGCAAGGAGGAGGGGTGGAAAGGGGTGCTAGGAGGAGTTGGGGGGGGGGGGGGGGGGGGGGTTGTAGCTGGTTTGATCGAGGTGGTTTTGAAGGAGGAAGGACGGTGCACAGTTTCTCCTTCCCCTCTCTGGCTTGTTTCTTCTTGTTTCCAGTTCTTTTTTTTTTCTCCTCCTCTTCTTTCGGTGATCAGCACCCCCTCGCTAATGCAGCGTCCAACTGGGGAAAGGAGCAAGGCAGAGGAGACAAGCGCTGGGCAAGTGCAGCTTACAGGCGTGACGTTAACAGCAGCGTCGATGTGGAAAGGATCCGTTGTAGCAGCAAAAAGAGAGCGTGCGCCGTCTCTCTCTAGTTGCACTCTCTCTCTCTCACATACACTCACCCCTTCTCTCTCTCTCTCTCTCTCTCTTTTTCACTCTTCTCTCTCTCTCTTTGCCGGTCTGTCTCTCTCTGCTTCCCTCCTGCTCTCTGCAGTGTCCTGAGGTAGTTGGGTGAGCTCAAAGCACTCAGACCTTTTTAGAGATATACCTCTTCAAAAACCAGTTTGCTCCTGCAACCCTCCTCTCCCTTTTTTAATGCTCATAGTTCTTGTTTTGTGGCTTTCTGGGGCTTTTCGTGGCTTTAGGGAAGAGACAGGCTGTCCAAGCACAAGGCAGAGATGGACGGTGGCATCCCCACAGCAACCAGATTTTAACCCCCTCGTGCCCAGCAGTAATCCAACCATTCGGAGTCTGGCAAAGCTCTCCAGCATTGCTGTAGTGGCAAAGGCAGGCAGATGGGCACTCTGTTTCTCTCTGGCTTCCTTTTTTTTTCTTTTTTTCTTTTTTTAATGATGCTCTCTCTCTTATTTCTCTGCTCTCTTCTCTTGAGATTGTTTCTCTTTTACTTTTCTCTCTTCTCTTCTCTTCTCTTTTTTTTTTTTTTTTTTGCGTTGTCCTTTCGCGGAACATAGAGGACCGTGAATGGACTGCTGACGCATCCTGCTCAGAGCAGTGCTTTGGTTTGATGCAGTGTGTTATGTGCATTAACTCTCCCCTCCACCAACTTCCCCCTCACCCTCTTCACTGTCTTCACCCTCCTCTGCTTCCTTTTTGTCCGTCACTGTGTCACATTAGTTCTCTCGCTGGCTGTGTGTCTTCTGCTTTGTGTCTCGGATTGTTATTTTGTGTGTTCATCTTGCTTCAGAGCGCTGGGTTTAAAAGTTTAGATTATGTAACTGGATTATTTTATTGGCTTATATGAAACATATTCTAAAATTGAAACGGAGTGAAAGGGAATCCTTTCAAGTGAAATAAATTTTTCTTTAAACAGTTAAAATACACACAAAAAAGTGCCCTGATACACAGTTTCATCTTGCTTTCGTCATGTATGTCTTTGAACATTGTTAGAGCACTCTAAACAGGTAGGCCCTAACCCTCAATTTCAACACAAAGTGTCGCCCCAGGAAGCAAACGGCCATAAAGGTCATGATAAAGAAGGGGAAAAGGAGAAAACAAGACCTGCTTTACCTTCCTGTTGCTGGAGACGAGGCAAATAAATGCAGCCAACTGTCCCATCACTCTCCATCGCACATGATTTGCACAAGCCTCGTGTCCATTAAACTAGGTAGCAGTGTGAGTAATTGATGGTTGGTTAGGCTAGCTGTGACAGTGCTGCTAGGTGTGTGTGTTTGTGTCTGAGCTAGAGAGTAAGCGTGTGAAAGGGAGAGACAAGAAGGGAGGAGAGAAAGCACACCAGCTAGAAAAGGTCACACTGCCTGTAGCGCAGTACGTTATTCCCACTGGCACAGGAGTATAGAACCAACTCCTATATTATACACACCAACACACACACACAGACTTTCTCCTTGACTTCACTGAAGTTGAATACGAACAAGCTTCATTGAAGCACATGTAACCGTGAGGTGGCAAGCACAGGAGTATAGAGATTTTCCTTTGATGAAAGTATTTTTTTTTCCTTTCACACAGCCATGCCATCATAGCCATGAGGAGGATGATTGATTGATCAATTTTTCTTTTTCGTGACAGGCTTTCAATTTTTATGGAAGCAACACAATCAAGATGAAACAACGTAATATCAGGAATCCAAAGCATTCTTTCCACCCATGGGTTTGACTCAGTATGGGACGGGTCAATATATACTGTCTTTGCATTTCCACAGGGAACTGGAACTTTTTTTTAGACCCGTCCATCAAAGTTCCAATCTTACTGATGCCATGATGTTGACACTGTTTGACAAATAAAAATTTGTTGATTGGTTGACACAATGATCATTTCCCACATGATTTGGCATTAGAAATGAAGCAGCAACTGTGCTGTGGTTGTAGATTATCATGAGTTTTTTATTATGAGTTTTTTCAAGCAGTGGTTCTAAAACTGTGGGTCAGGACCCCCATGGGGGTCAAAAGATGTTATCAGTGGGTTGCTAAATAAAAATAATAATTTAATAAATTAGGGATTTTTAGCAACAATGTCAAAATGAAACCATTAATTTAGAGATTGTTTACCACCTTATCTTTTTTAAGACATTAACCCATACACACCAAAGTTAGCAGTTTGGCAATAACAATCTGAGTTTGGCATTATCCTAGTCCACCAAAAAACACCTTGTACTCTTTGTTTATGAGGATTCTAACAGTTTTCCAGTCGTACATTTAGAGGATGGTGCAGGATTAAACATCTGATATATCATACTAGTAATCACTAAGTAGTGGAAGGGGGGATAGCAGGGGATCATGAACAAAAAGGTATGTTATCATTGGGGTTGTGAATCAAAACGTTTGAGAACCACTGGTTTAAAGCTACATGCCAAGAAGTAAAGCAAATCACTGAATGTCCTCCATTTTCCTCCTTTGAGTTGTTGTTGTTTATGATTTAAGGAAGATCCATTTAGCTCAGTTTGGTACTTTTGCCTGAGAAAACGCGACCAAGGTAGGCAAGGGGAAGGAATTAACACAACTGAGATCAAGAATTACAAAACTGCAGCAAGCCATCTCTAAGCAGAACCCCTTGGTGGAAACAATTCTTCTCTGATCTTGGAAGCTTAAACTCGGTCAGTGTTATGTTTCCTTTGTGTCAAGATCCGGGGAAACCTTTGGTCAACAAGATCTCTATAGAAGAGTTTGGTGTTAAAACAAAGTTTTCTGCAGGTTAAACTTTAAAAAGACCACTAATGGTACAACTTTTCTTTTGCCTTGGATTGCCAGTGGTCCTTGAATTACCTCAATCCTCTGTTACTACTGATTGTTTCCAAGCAGCTTTTCTTTCCTGAAACATTCCTTCTTTGTTAGTGGAATCAAACAAACTAAACAAAAGCCTGCAGAAAAACTAGTCATGGTCCTAATATAAATATCTCTTTTTGTAATCATGTAGCAGTAGCTCAAAACTAAAACTAGTAACTAAACCTGTAGCTAAAACCAGTGAAGAACCCTGTCAGCATCAGCTCTGCAGTCTCTCTGGTAACCACTTTGGGGGCACCAGACAATCTCATGCAAGATAAAACTCCGGATCTACAACTTCGCCATACTGCCCATCTTAATCTATGGCTCTGAAACATGGCCCTTAAATAAGACACTGGCCACCAGAATAGATGGCATTGATAGCAGAGCCCTAGGAATTATCAAAAACATGAGATGGCCCCAAAGGGTCTCCAAGGAGGTGCTCGGAGCTCGCACACGCCAGCCCAGAGCATCTTGCCTGGCTGTGCAACGTCGTACCTGCTGGTTTGGTCATGTCCTCCGCCTTCCCCCTGACCCTCCAACCAAAGCTATTCTCTAGTTCGATCCGGCTGCTGGTTGGAAACACCTATGAGGCAAGCCAAGCACTCGATGGCTGGACATTATTGCAGGTGACCTCAGACAACACACCGAGCAGCTGGCTCAAATAGCGCAAACATTGGGGGAAAAAAAACTGGTTCACCTGGTCGGCTCAATGCTCAGGGATGGAATGCCCCCTCCCTCGCAAAGCCCTAGATAGATCGATGTAGTTCCAAAACAGTCTGGTCATAGATGAATATGCAAACATTGTCTGTTAAAGCTCACTGATGAGGTGAAGCAGGACTAAATTGGAGAAGTTTTAATACAAACAGTTAAGATAAGGTATTACAGTAGCTATTTTCTCATCAGTTCTCAACGTCCACCACTTGGGGGATCTTAGACTTTAAGAATCAGTGAAATGTTGAAGAAATTTCTAGAAGTAATTAACACCCAGCGCAATCCAAATGACCCCCTTGAGTTGTTTGGGGTTATGTTAGCTCGTATTTGATTTATTCCATTTAAATTCAAGACAGATAATTCCTTTTTCAATACTGCCAAATACAAGGGTGATAATGTATTTGCACTAAGAAGCAGAGAGATGGTGCAACCCTCCTTTTCTTGTCCTCTTTGGACAGTACAGGGTCTGTGCTTTTCCAATCAGCTGCACAATAAAGCAATGTCATCTTTGCTTATTGACCAGAGTTAGATATAATTCATCATGCCCATCAGCTCTGTTTGTGTCAGGTAATTCCTATGCACTGTTTTGTTGGTCTGGTGTGCCACCATTTGATGAACAAGTGACCCAGAATGAGTTTGGGTTGAGTTTTACCCACCCAGCACAGCACAGTCCAGACTACAATCTCCCCAGATTCATCCACTGACCTGTAACATGACCAGCGCTGCAGGGACAGGTCTCCTCTTTTCACCCTCGGCCTGTCCATTTCTCTCTTTTCTGCCTTCTCTATTCTCACTTTATTTTTGTCTTTCTGTGAACATTTTGACTTCTCACTGCTGACAAAGACCAGCCATGGTGCTGGAACTTGATTCTTAACTGGAATAGCAAAGGTTGCTTTATTGCTGGTTAAGCTCTATTAATCCTGGCTTTCCCAAGGTTAAACATCTGTGTATATGTGTGCTAGTGTATCCGTCATGAATAGTCAACAACATCCAGATTGGGGAGGGTTATAGGTTCAGTTATACATACACCATCTTGATGAGAAGTGTGTTGTCTGGGCTTACCTTCTTGTTTTTCTGGCTGATGATGGGCTGTTGAGCTGTCAGATATGTTGGACCTTCATGCTGTCATGCCAGCTGCTTGACCTCTGACCTCAGTGATTCACCTAAGGCTCCATAGAGCAGACCCCTGCACCAGGCCAACAGGGCATCGGGTGTTCGGGGAGGTGGGGGTTACTGCACGACCTACTTTGGTGTGTTCTGTCCACCAGCATATGCAAGGGGTATATGCAGTTAGTACAGAACCCATCCCCTGGGGTGAGTGCTAGCAAATCTGGGCTGCGGCCAGTCACATATAGGTCAGCAGCCCGTGTCTTTGAGCGTATGTGCGTGTCAGTAATTCCATTTGTATGAACGGCCTGCAGTATGGTCTGAAAAAAGTGACAATCTGATTAAATGTACACTCCAGTGATAGATCTAATGGTAATGTCATCGATGCAATTAAGGATTTTTACATCACAGGGTCATCAGTGGTCCACATATGGCGCCCCATGCACACGCATGAAAGACAAATGGAAATTTTCTGGAGAGACAAGAGGGGCACTATTTTTGGACTCGCCTTGTGCTTTGTGAGCAATTACAAAATTCATGCATATAGGAAGTTGAAGGAAGCATGTCCTCCAAGTATCCAGAAATGTCCCAGTGATCTATTTTACACCAGGTTCCTCCCTCCCCAGGCAATGTTTCAACTTAAACCAATTTTTCAAGAACGTCGTCCCTTACTGAAACGTTCATGTACACACCAGCTCAGACACTAAACTTTGATGATGACCTTGAGGCAAAGGACCTGCTAACAGACAGCAACCAACCCCCCTTCCCCCATTTTCATTTCAATTTCCAGGAATTAATTCAGCTAGAGATTACATGTACCCCACACACATGCATGCAGGCCCACTATCAGTGTCCTGATAAAGGCTTAAACTGCTTGTTGGGATTTTTAATGTTTATCATTTTTTTTGTACTCACACACAAATACACACAGACACACACATACCAATCATATGCTTGAAGAGATTATAATAGGCAATAGGGTGTATTAGTGGCTTCCATCTGGCAATATTTGGATGAGTTGTGTTTCATCAGGGTACCTGCTCCGTCTCGCCAGTTTGCTTTGACCTTCTGTGGCCTCCATTCAACACAATGTGCTTACAGAGATAACTCTCAGGGGCATCCCTACATGGCAAGTTTTAATTTTTTTTTTTCATATAATGCAGCAGGGATGCAGTTTTCTTTAGAGCGGTTATGTTGTGCGGGTTAAGTTCGCTTTTCATCAAGCATTTAACAAATCAGTGGATGACAGAAGTTTATTTTTGCGTACTCTGGGTACTCACAGGTTATTAGAAAATGCATATTGTGGTTCTCTACCATACCATAGAACCGGCATGCCACCTCTGGCGTTTGAGGGCCACAATCTTGCAGGTGTTCCATGTATCACTGTTCCAACACAACTGATTCAAACTAATCACTTATTGTGCAGAACTTCATTGGTTGTTGGATCCATTTAATGAAAGCCAGGTGTGTTGGAACAGGAATATGTCAAAAACTTGCAGGACAGTTGCCCTCGAGGATCGACTTTGGGCACCCCTACCATCGAGCCTTTTAATGTTTTCCGTAGTTTGTGCTCGTCCTGTGGCCCTTTACACTTTTAACACTTCTTTTGTTCTTGTCCTGCCGCCACCCCCCCCTCGCTCCCACCTCTTCCCTCTTTTTCTTTATTCTGCTTACAGGCTTGTCTCAAGTTAATTGTGTTTGCTCACTCATCTTGTGTTGTGTGTGTGTAACATTATGTGCTCTCAAATGAGGGCTATATCAGGTCATGGCAACTAAAGGCACACAAAAGAAGAGCGTTTTTTGCTCCTTTGTTCCCCTCATCCTGTTTTATTCAACCTTTGAGCTTCGCTAGCAGCCATTGTCTCCAGACTAATGGGCTTGATTATGGAGAGCTGAGTTCATACTGGCTGCCAGAGCAGGGATTAGCCTTAGCACTGTGTTAGCTGGGAGCAGAGGACAGATATTGTCAGGTTAGCACAGTTAACTCAATCAGTGCAGTCATTTAGAGTTGGGGTAACTAAACAGGATACAAATTTTAGGATAGTACTGGCCTGTTCAACTTTACCAGCTACTGCCACACTGACTGAAAATGGGATGTGTATTGATTGAATTTCTGTAGCATTCACACGTTGGCTTGTTTGAATGTGCCCAGCAGTGACTTTCCCCTAATATTTTCCTCACTATATGCTAACAGTCATCTGTTTTGCCCGAACCACGTCATTGGTCAGTGGGGCTCCATTAGGATTCATAGAGCATTCCCATGCGTACATCACAATATGTTGCCTTGCCAAGTGCCAGACCTGGGAAATTGATATCTCTTTCTGAGCAATGTGAAGGTGGAAGCACAGTAATTCACCGCAGAGAGAACAGCTAAATCTTCTAGACTTTTAGCTCCCAGGGACGTACCGTCCTCATTTGGACACCCCCCTCCTGCCTCTCGTTTAGTTTGTTTGGTCAAAGCAGATTCCACAGCAATTAAGTTTAAACTCTGCAGCATTATATATTCCCCTGTTGGGCTTCTGCGGTACTTTTAACTGTCTTTGTTCACTTAATTGTCTGTAGAATAAAATGAGTTGTAATTGTGATTAATTGTGGTTTCTAAGAAACGCTTACTCTTGTTTGAAAAGTTTGCTTCTATAGGGAGCTGGATCAATGTGTAGCACTACTGAAGAGTCTGCATTTGCCTGTAAAAGTACAGGACTTCCAAGACAATGACATCCTATCTTGGATCTTTCCATTGTCAGAACTTCGCTTTTTTTTTTTCCCACTCCTATTAGTTTACTTAACCCATAAGAACCCAGCATGATATATATGATACATGCAGTTTCTGAGACATCTGGCATCACTTTATGATACAAACTTTGCTCAAAATCCTGTGGAACATAATCTGATTTTTGTCTTCTTCCCCCTTAATGGACACCAGAAAGCAGAAGTTTACACTATTAAAAAGGTTGACATATTAACTGGTAATAAATTGTAAGTATCCCTAAAAATGTACTTTTTTATTTTGCATCTTATTGGGATACATAAAAACATTATATAAAAAAAAGTTTGACTTGATATTTTTTTCATGGGTTGAGTATTTATCGGTTAATTTCCCTCCACCTACCCTCCCAAAAATCATACTGGTACCTACTTTACTGAGTTGCACCTGTGTGACTGTTAATCCCTGAAACTCCAAGGTTTATGTAAAGGAGGATTAGCAATTTAAGGCCTGTTGCAGCTCAAACCCAGTGATGTAAAAAATGGAGTAAAACATCCAGTATCTTTTTTTCATTTCTTTTAAATCCACTACACTGGACTACACCAAGATTGTGGCATCTACCATCCTGAGTATTTTGCTTTGTGTCAGAGATCTCAGTACCAACTCTTAACTGGTTCTGGTGACGTTGCAAGAAAATAAAATGAATGGAAGTTTTGCTAATTCGCTTCCAAGTCAGACCTCATTACTACTAGTCAATTTTCTACTTTCTCTTGGTTCAGCTGAACTATCTTATGTCTATTGTCAGATTAATAACACAAGCAGAGGCAAGTTTACTTGTATATGTAGCATCAAATTGATGTACAAGAGATACATTTTGTCTAAATGCAACGATGACTCCTACCCTCACTGGGTAATATGTTCGGTTCTGTTTTTTTTTTTTTTTCTTTCCCTGCCGCACTGGGGATTTGAGAAGCCAAGCTAAGTGTGTCTAATCTGTGAGCGCAGCCAGCGTCAAATGTTTGGTGCCGCTGTACCTGCAGCCTCCATCAATACAATACTCCAGCAGCTGTTCACCCGAGCAGGCAGGAGACAATGCGGGAAGGGGAGGGCTGAACGTTGAGAGAGACACACCTGAATGGACGTTGACATTATGGCTAAAAGACCATGAAAAGTCTAGGGGACTGAAGTAATGTGAGAAAAACAGCCCCCCACCCAAAAAAAGGATGGAATTGGATCAAATGTTAAAAAAAATAAATAAAAGGCCCCTTTTCTTTCTACGTACACTTCATCATCACACCCCACCTAAACCCCGGCCCCTTCGACCTTGCTTAAAAGTGTTTTCTGCAGAAATGCAATCAGGGATTTCCCCCGGAGGTAGGCTGCAGTCGAGGACCAGCAGGGTCTCAGCTATGAAGGGAGGGGGGTGGTGGAGTGGGGGTTGGGGGCAAAAAAAAAAAAAAAGCAGCAGGCAGCACTTTCTAAATTGAAGTCAATAACACAACAGCCTGTTCTATCAGAGCAGGTCCTCCCACACAGTCCGCTTGCAGTCACCGAGGAGAGGTGAGGGTAGGATGTCGATTGAGTTCTCCAGCGCAACGCTACACATGGCAACCTGTCTGTGTAGGTGATCGCATGAGAGGCGGGGGTGTCATCGATGACAGGTGTTTGCTGAGCGACGCTGCGCATTTCCAAAGCTTTGCCGGACAAGAAATAATTACTCCCATTCCCCACGTGTTTGACACCTCTGCAGCAAGAATTCATTATTAAGCAGCTGAAATGATCCAAAATGAAAACCGCGCATAAAGAGGTGACGTTTAAGAGGGCGGCGCCTCAGACACGACCAAACGCTGAGCCTATACATGAAAGTGATTTTATTGTACATCGAGCTGTTGTGTGAAATCTTGCTAATGCAGACATATTTAAGACACATGCACACACAGCCTTATTTTGCTGTTAATCCCTTTCCGCATGTTAGCACTTCTACATAGCTTAGGGGGATTAAAACTGGTATGGTTGGCCTTCTCCGAACACGGGGGAGGAAAAGAAATTAGTGACTGGTAGACGATAGACATCCGGCTGACGTGACAGCCTTGTTTGTCGATGCACATGTGGAGAGCTGACATACTTCTGCGTCTGATGATAACTACCTAATTGTTACTGGCACATCCGCTCAGCACGAAACAGGGGCAGCTTGTATGGGAGCTTGCACTTTTTTTTGCTTACATTTGCTGAGGCAAACATTTAAAGAGTTGATCAGCTGCAGTTTTAATACCCCCAGCTTGCCTTTACTATGCTGACCTGCCTGGGTTTGTAATGTTTTTTTTATGGACAAAAAACATTTTTATGATCAGAACTCTGGTTTTAGTTTAGGTAGGGATGCTGTTTATTAGCCTGCAAATGCAAACACATTTGTTTCCCCCACTGAGAATGGGTTTGTATATGTTTATATGAAGTTAGTGTCAAATAATTCTTACTCCTAGCATGGACCTCTTAAATATCAGTACTCATCTAAAGCATTAGCATCAACACTTTGCTAATATTTCAGGAACCACATAACAAAGGTTAATGGGGAAAATTGCTATCACAAGGACACTCCTTTGGTGATCTATCCTGAGCTAGGGACAAGTCTAACCTTTCTAGAAGGTTTTCAGTCAAGCCGTTAAGTGCGGCGTTATTGTCGGGAACTTTGCATGTAAATTCCACTGCTCTAAGATCATTGTGATTAAAAATGTGTCAGTTATGTTAGCGAACCTCCATATAAAAGCTAGATGTAAACACTGATGATTTTCTGTCGGCCTCTTGACCAATCAGATGCTAAGATTTCTTCTTCTTCTTGTTTTTATGACAGTGACCTCCAATCGGAGCAGCCAAAGATCAGTGTGAGTTGAAATGGTTAGCTTCCAGAATCAAAAACAAAGTAATAAAGTTTTTTTTGTTTTTTTTTAAGTAATACAAAAAACAGGCAGGTCCAACAGTTCATCCCCGGGAGTCTGAGATGTGTGACGTAGCCCTCTGGGGGGCGGGGTATACATATATATATATACATATATATATATATATATATATATATATATATATATATATATATGTGTGTGTGTGTGTGTATATATATGTGTGTGTATATATAATTTTCTAATCTTATTTTCCTGATAGCCAAGGCCTGAGAGAAACATATTTATAAATGAAAAAGGTTCCACATTGTCGATCTGTCTTTTTTTAATATAAATTCTGTGACATTCAATTTCCATTTTGTCTTTTCTTTTGTTTTTATACTCTTATAACTATTGATTCATCCACATGGCATAATTTTAAAATATATATGATTCCCCAGGTTGTCCTGGAAAAAAAAGATGTTTATTGCTTGACTGTGTGTGAAGGGGTTGAGATTATACATGCATTAATAGACAGAAAGGTGATGTGGAAATAAAATGGCAATAAATGGCTCGGAGTTTTAAGGGTTAAACGGCTACAAAAAATGTTGATTTCATTGACTTTTAACTTTAGTAGCAAACTTAAGTGTCATCAGGTTATTCAGTGATGATTTGCAGGTAGATGCATGGACCCAAGTTTCCCACAGGCCACTGCCTTCTGCCCCTCATACTACTGCTCTTTCCCTTTGCTCCGTCAGTTCTGACTGATAGCATCGGTCTAGGTCACTTGCATCCTACTTGTGTTTATTGGTGTTTGGCCCAGTTATTTTTTCAATAATAACCCCTCAGTCCACACACACAGCAGATATAAAACTGGCTCGACACATGGGTGAGCGGTGGTGATTTCCCAAGGCAGGCATTGATTTTACTTTCTTTTAACTGCCTTGTTTGACATCTTGATGAAATTGGAGGAAGATGACTAATTCTAGCCCTGTTACTTATTTAATTTGTCCATTGTGACGGTACAGCATCACCCTGTAAGATCTGAATCTGGGTTGTTACTTTTCTCCCAACCATCGCTGTCTCTCGAAGCTGCTGAGACAGACTTGATAAGTTTTTTGTTTCCCTTGTAGACTCAGCTGGTGTTTTACCTTTTTCATTAAGGTGTAATGACACCTACAGATGACTAAAAGTTTTAGCCATGCTTTTTTTTTTTTTTGGAGTGTACGAGCAGTTATTGGGTGCAGTAAGGGTGTCGGCCTCACAGTTATGTTGCTTCATAATGCAGTCGGGTGGTGGTGTCTGGTTTTGCCTGTGGCCACATTGTTGAAATTGATTTTGAGGGATGTGTGTGCTGCTGTCTGTTTTTAATCGAGCGTCATCCGTCCTCTTTGGGGGCACAGATATCATAAAGCACGTGGCGATGTTAAAAGCTGCTTCACAGGAAATGGTTTATTCTAGGCCAAATGGATTAAAAGTCTACTTTGTCTTTGTACTTTTTTTGTGCCACATCTTTACTCATATGCTTCCATTTGCACAATACTGTCTATGTAATTTCATTATCCTTTAATCATTCCTGTTAATAGTCAGCGTTGGTCAAATATACACAAAGTATCATTAAATTAAAAGAAACACACCTCCCTGTTGATAGAAAGGATCATGTAACCATAGAGACAGTAGACACTTGCCTTAAGAAAAACAAAAAAATCTTGCAACACAAAGTAAATACACGCTTTGCAACGTTGTGAAGTTGCATCATTTCACTTACTCATTGGATGACTTGTTGTTCACATAACCTTGTGAATGAATCAACCTTCCAGCTGTTGTACCTGGACCGTGCTGTGGATGAGCCATGGACTTGCTAAGCCAACATCTGATGATTCACAGCAGCTCTGACACAAACCTTCGCTGAAAAACATAGAGTAAATAAGTTGAAAATGAAATTCAGTAATTACTTTGATTCATGACTTTGACTCCTCACATGTCATGTGAGGGGTGGGAGAAACCCTAATGTGAAAATCTGAAAGAAATGAAGATTGCGTGCTTGGCGTTGTCTTTGAATATTTATTTTAACCTTGGCAACGGGATCAGGCAAACACAGAATGCCATGAAGCCTCTGTGTCTCTCTGTATAATATAACCTTGTCTTGTCGAGCATCGTAGCAAGCAAGAGGTGGTCCGGCTGCCATGTTTTGCCAAACAGATTTGCTTTGCCAAGAGGAGCTTAATGGATATGAAGGGAATTAATTTGTGGACCTAAGGCTCCACTTGAGACTTGCATATTGTAATTTAAATTGGTTATTACTGAGGGACATATTGATGTTAGAACTGACAAGAGGGAACAAGGAAAGGTTAAGTGTGAGGAGGAGAGTCAGAAGAAGAGACAAAATGACAGAAAGCAAAAGCAACAACTACAGCTTCAACCGAGAAAAGGATAGGCTGTGACACTGGCTTTCTTTTAAGTTGCTTCACATCTTGATGCCTGTGTGAGAAAGCAAAGCAGACAATCATCAAAAGAAAGTCTTCTGTACAGCCATCACAGTGAGGAGGAATCCAGTCATGATAAACTTTTCTCTGCAAAGTTTAAAAAGCTTGATGCACATGTGATATAGTTTTGTCTGTTACCTTGACAACAAGGCTATTAACACAACGAACACATCATCCACAGAGTTACTATTGTCATCACAGCAACCATCCCTATTACAAGTGCCATTGTTAAAGCTTTCCACCTCCCTATCGTGATGTCAAACCATTCCCAGAGTCCAGAATTTGCAAAGCATCAGTGGAATGTCCAGGCTTTTCCTCTGCTGCTGTCAGAAGAAGCATCTTTTCCTTGTCTGCGGCTGTCAGACAGTACAGAAGACTAGGTTTTTACTAAACTGAAGCATTTCATCTTTTGTAGACGGCGGTTGCCTTTTAACGGTTTCAGTGCACTCAGTGGCCTCCCAAACAACATTTCAAAAGGGCTGACAGCATATTTGTGTGTGACTGTAGCCCTCATTTGCATGGGGACCAGAAGCAAAGTCTTTTCCAGGTCAGTTCAGTTTGTTCACACTTGGCAAGTTTGTTTTTCACTAGCAGGATGTTGTTGCATATTAATTCCAAGATGCTTACAGACTTGTTTTTTAGGCTGAATTTACAAATGGCGTAGTGTGTATTCTGTTGGAATGGCCCACCTGGAGATAATCTCATGGATAATGTCATCTTCAGCTCTCCCATTATCTGTGGGAAAAACATATTGAAAAGCATTAAAGATCACCAAACGGTATCTTTCCCCTTCTTTCAGAATTACATGTGCCTTATCCCATCAGCTTTGGGAATGGCATGTAAGCACACTACTCTAGTTCTACTCTATTCAACCACTTTTCTGGTCAGATACGAAACTCTGCCCTCTCCTGAAGTTCCTGGAACGGCTTAGGGCAGGGGTCACTAACTCCAGTCCTCGAGGGCTACCATCCTGCAGGTTTTAGTGTTTTCCAGGTGCAACACACCTGACCCAAATCAATGGCTCATTAACAGGCAGGTGCAGAAGATGACAACAAGTTCTTGGAGAACCTTTTCACTTGGATCAAATGTGTTGTACCAGGGAAACACTAAAACCTGCAGGATGGTAGCCCTCAAGGACTGGAGTTGGTGACCCCTGGCTTAGGGAATGTGCACGGAATACATATATGCATCAGCTGATAGTTACTGTGGTTTGGCTGTGGCCTTTGCAGCAGCATCTGCTCTGGCGTTGCCCTGGGAAATCAGGTCAGTGGTAGAACTGTGGGCATCACACTTACAAATCCCTATTTGTTTTGGGAGCAACACAGCATCTAACAGGTCAGCCACATGCTGTCCATGTGAAATAGGTATTCCTGATGCTGTCTGTGTTTGTGCAGCATTCCAAAGTCATGCACAACACTGGTTATCAGTATTTTACACTTTCACCCTTCAGCTAGTTAGACTTTAGTGGGAGCAACTGGGTCTGCTGCCTTTGCAGACAGCTACAAGTGTGTGTTCTACTGCATATTTAACCTGATTTCTACCTGCATCTGGATCGTGAAATCCTGACACATCCACAGAAAGTTCCATATCAGCATTTGGAAGAGACACTTCTTTTAGATTTGAGCAAATTTCAGTTATTTCTGCAGCACAGTTATGCCACTCAACATGTCCTGTGGGATGAAGAGTGGTAGTGTTAAGAATAGTGCATCGTTTCACTGTAATATTTGGCTTCTCCAGCAATACTGCAATATATCCCAACGATCGTGCAGTATACAAATGTGGCGTCAAAGTCAGTGAAGCGGCATGTGGAACAAGGCGTGTTCATGATGGCCTTAGACGCCAAATGCAGCTGGAACTGCAGCAGAACCATATGCAGGCACGTCCTGCAGCTACTGGATCCAGTTTAGCTGATGTTGGGGTCTTACCACCGAAAGCTAAATGCAACAT